>NW_027219779.1:0-140361 GCF_027580195.1 Bos mutus | reverse complement strand
CATGATCTGTCACATGATCACTGTATCATCATCCACATTATCAGTGCATGCTCAGTGACGTGATCAGGGAATGATAGACACGTGATCAGTGCATGATCAGTCACGTTATAAGTGTATTATCAGCCATGTAATCATTGCATGAGAGCCACGTGATCAGGGCATGATAGCCATGTGATCATTACATGATCAGTCACGTGCTCACTGCATGCTCAGTCACCCGATCAGCTTATGATAGCCACGTGATCAAGGCATGATCATTCACGTGATCAGTGTATGATCAGCCACGTAATCAGTGCATTATAGCCACGTGATCAGTGCATGATAGCCACCTGATCAGTGCATGATCAGCCATATGATCAGTGCATGATCAGTCACGTGATCAGTGCATGATCAGCCATTTGATCAGTGAATGATCAGCCATATGATCAGTGCATGATCAGTCACGTGATCAGTGTATCAACATCCTCGTGGTCAGTGCATGCACAGTCAAGTGATTAGTGAGTGAAAGCAATGTGATCAGTGCATGATCATTTATGTGATCAGTGCATGTGCAACAAAGTGATCTGTGCCTGGTAACCACGTGATAAGTGTATGATCAGTCACGTGATCAGTGCATGATAGCAAAGTGATCAGTGCATGATCAGTCACGTTATCAGTGCATGATAGCCAGGTGATCATTGCATGATCAGTCACGTGATCAGTGCATGATCAGTCACGTGATCAGTGTATGATCAGTCACGTGATTAGTGCATGATCAGCCACGTGATCAGTGCATGATCAGCCAGGTGATCAGTACCTCAGCATCCACGGTATCAGGGCATGGGCAGTCATGTGATAAGTGGAATATATCCAAGTGATCAGTGCATGATCAGTCACGTGATCAGTGCCTGATAGCCACGTGATCAGTGCATGATAAGTTACGTGATCAGTGTACGGTCAGCGACGTGATCAGTGCATGATATCCACGTGATCAGTTCACAATCAGTCACGTAATCAGTGCATGCACAGTCTCGTGATCAGTGCATGATAGCTATGCGATCAGTGCATGATCAGTCACGTGATCAGTGCATGATCAGCCACGTGATGAGTGCATGATCATCCACGTGATCAGTGCATGATAGCCACGTTATCAGTGCATGATAGCCATGTGATCAGTGCATGATCAGTCACGTGATCAGTGTATACTCAGCCACGTGATCAATGCATGATAGCCGCATTATCTGTGCGTGATCAGTTACGTGATAAGGGCATGCACAGTCACATGATCAGTCCAAGATAGCCACGTGATAAGTGCATGATCAGTCACGTGATCAGTGCATGATCAGCCACGTGATCAGTGCATGATAGCCACGAGATCAGTGCTTGATCAGTCACGTGATCAGTGTATGATAATCCACGTGATCAGTGCATGATCAGTCAGATGATCAGTGCATAATCAGCCAGGTTATCAGTGCATGATCAGCCACATGTTCAGTGCATGATCAGCCACGTGATCAGTGCATGCTCAGTCACGGGATCAGGCCCGCTGAGCTGCGTGATTCCTTGCTGATCAGCTGCTTAACAATTGCCAGCTGATCTTCGCGATATTCCTGCCCGCTCATCTGTTTGATAATTGCCAGCTGAGCTGGGTGATCAGTGCCTGCTCATCTGATCAGTGCATGATGCCAGCTGAGCTGAGATATTCCTGCCTGCTCATCTGCTTGATAATGTCACGCAGCTGAGCTGTGTGATTCCTGCCTGCTCATCTGCTTAATAATTGCCAGCTGAGCTGCGTGATACCTGTCTGCTCATGTGCTTGATTATTGCCAGCTGAGGTGCGTGATTCCTGCCTGATCATCTGCTTGACAATTGCCAGCTGAGCCAGGTGATTCCTGCCTGCTCAGCTGCTTGATTATTGCCAGCTGAGCAGCATGATTTGTCACAGCTGAGGTCCATGATTATTGCCTGCTGATTGCATGATTCGTGCCTGCTCAGCTCTTTGATTATTGCCTCCGAGGCACACATCATCAATGCATGATGCCATGTGATCAGCGAATGATCAGTGACATGATCGGTGCCATTCAGACACGTGATCACTGCATGATCAGTCCCGTGATCAGTTCCTGATCAGCAACGTGATTAGTGCATGATCAGCCACGTGATCAGTGTGTGATAAGCCACGTGAGCAGTGCATGATTTGCCACATGATCAGTGTATGATCAGCCAGGTGATCAGTGCATGTGCAGTCACGTGATCAGTGTATGATCAGCCACGTGATCAGTGTATGATAAGCCATGTGAGCAGTGCATGATCAGTCACGTGATCAGTGTATGATATCCACGTGATTAGTGTATGATCAGTCACGTGATCAGTGCATTATAGCTACGTGATCAGTGCATGATCAGTCACCTGATCTGTCCATGATCAGTCAGGTGAATCAGTGCATGATCATCCCGTGATCAGTGCATGGGCAGTCACATGATCAGTGCATGATAGACATGTGATCAGTGCATGATCAGTCACGTGATCAGTGTATGATCAGCCAGGTGATCACTGCATCATCAGCCACGTGATCAGTGCATGATAGCCACCTGATCAGTGCATGATCAGTCAGGTGATCTGTGCATGATCTGTCACATGATCACTGTATCAACATCCACATTATCAGTGCATGATCAGTGACGTGATCAGTGAATGATAGACACGTGATCAGTGCATGATCAGTCACGTGATATGTGTATTATCAGCCACGTGATCATTGCATGATAGCCACGTGATCAGGGCATGATAGCCACGTGATCAGTGCATGATCAGGCACGCGTGATCAGTGCAGGATCAGTCACGTGATCAGTGCATGATCAGTCATGATCAGTGATCAGTCCAAGATCAGTAACGTGATCAGTGTATGATCAACCACGTGATCAGTGCATGATCAGTTACGTGAAAAGTGCATGATAGCCACGTGATCAGTGCATGATCAGTCACATGATCAGTGCATGATCAGCCACGTGATCAGTGCATGATAGCCACGTGATCAGTGCATGAACAGTCACGTGATCAGTGCATGACCAGTAACGTGATCAGTGCATGATCAGCCACGTGATCAGTGCATGATAAGTTACGGATCAGTGTATGATAAGCCACCTGATCAGTGCATGATATCCACCTGATCAGTTCACAATCAGTCACCTGATCAGTGCATGCACAGTCACGTGATCAGTGCATGATAGCTATGCGATCAGTGCATGATAGCCATTTGATCAGTGTGTGATGATCATCCACGTGATCAGTGTATGCCCGTCACGTGATCATTGCATGATCAGCCATGTGATTATCTGTGCATGATCAGTTACGTGATAAGGGCATGACAGTCACATGATCAGTCCAAGATAGCCACGTGATCAGTGCCTGATCAGTCACGTGATCAGTGCAGGATCAGCCACGTGATCAGTGCATGATAGCCACGTGATCAGTGCTTGATCAGTCACGCGTGATCAGTGTATGATAATCACGTGATCAGTGCATGATCAGTCACGTGATCAGTGCATAATCAGCCAGGTTACCTGTGCATGATAAGCCACATGTTGAGTGCATGATCAGCCACGTGATCAGTGAATGATAAACATTTGATCAGTGCATGATCAGTCACATGAGCAGTGCATGATTAGACACGTGAACAGTGCATGATCAGTCACGTGATCAGTGTATGATCAACCACGTGATTAGTGCATGATAGCCACGAGATCAGTGCATGATCAGTCTAATGGTCAGTGTATGATCATCCACGTGATCAGAGAATGCCCAGTCACGTGATCAGTGTATGATAGCCACGTGATCAGTGCATGATTAGTCACCTGATCAGTGCATGATCAGCCAGGTTATCTGTGCATGATCAGCCACATGTTCAGTGCATGATCAGCCACGTGATCAGTGAATGATAGCCATGTGATCAGTCATGTGATCATTGATCAGTATGATCAGCCACGTGAACAGTGCATGCTCAGTCACGTGATTAGGCCTGCTGAGCTGCGTGATTCCTGCCTGCTCATCTGCTTCAGTAATTGCCAGCTGAGCTGAGACATTCCTGCCTGCTCATCTGCTTGATAATTGCCAGCTGAGCTGCGATGATTCCATGATCAGCATCTGCTTGATAATCATCTGCTTGATAATCTGCCAGCTGAGCTGCGCTGGATACCTGTCTGCTCATGTGCTTGATTATTGCCAGCTGAGGTGCGTGATTCCTGTCTGCTCATCTGCTTGACAATTGCCAGCTGAGCCATGTGATTCCTGCCTGCTCAGCTGCTTGATTATTGCCAGCTGTGCAGCATGATTTGTCACAGCTGAGGTCCATGATTATTGCCTGCTGATTGCCTGATTCGTGCCTGCTCAGCTCTTTGATTATTGCCTCCTGAGGCACATCATCAGTGCATGATTGCCATGTGATCAGCGCATGATCAGTGACATGATCGGTGCCATTCAGACACGTGGTCACTGCATGCTCAGTCACGTGATCAGTTCCTGATCAGCAACGTGATTAGTGCATGATCAGCCACGTGATCAGTGTATGATAAGCCACGTGAGCAGTGCATGTGCAGTCACGAGATCAGTGTATGATCAGCCACGTGAGCAGTGTATGATAAGCCACGTGAGCAGTGCATGATCAGTCACGTGATCATTGTATGATAATCACGTGATCAGTGCATGTGCAGTCACGTGATCTGTTCCTGATCAGTCAGGTGAATCGTGTATGATCATCCCGTGATCAGTGCATGATCAGTCACATGATCAGTGCATGATAGACCCGTGTTCAGTGCATGATCAGTCACGTGATCAGTGTATGGTCAGCCACGTGATCAGAGCATCATAGCCACGTGATCAGTGCATGATAGCCACCTGATCAGTGCATGATCAGTCAGGTGATCTGTGCATGATCTGTCACATGATCACTGTATCATCATCCACATTATCAGTGCATGCTCAGTGACGTGATCAGGGAATGATAGACACGTGATCAGTGCATGATCAGTCACGTTATAAGTGTATTATCAGCCACGTAATCAGTGCATGATAGCCACGTGATCAGTGCATGATAGCCACGTGATCAGTGCATGATCAGTCACGTGATCAGCATGCATGATCAGCCACGTGATCAGTGCATGATAGCCACGTGATCAGTGCATGATCAGTCACGTGATCAGTGTATGATAATCCACGTGATCAGTGCATGATCAGTCACGTGATCAGTGCATGATCAGCCACGTGATCAGTGCATGATCAGCCACATGTTCAGTGCATGATCAGCCACGTGATCAGTGCATGATCAGCCAGTCACGGAATGATCAGGCCCAGTGCATGATCAGCGTGATCAGTGTGATTCCTTTGGTCAGTGATCAGCACGTGATTAGTGAACAATTGCCAGCTGATCAGTGCATGATCATTCCTGCCCGCCACGTGCATGTTTGATGATCTGTGCAGCTGAGCTGGGTGATTCCTGCCTGCTCATCTGCTCACGTGAGCAGAGCAGATATTCCTGCCTGCTCATCTGCTTGATCAGTCGCAGCTGAGCTGTGTGATGATCTGCTCATCTGCTTAATAATTGCCAGCTGAGCACGTGATCAGTGCCTGTCGTGATCAGTGTGCATGATCAGTCACGTGATTAGTGCATGATCAGCCACGTGATCAGTGCGTGATGATCAGCCAGCCTGCTCAGCTGCATGATTATTGCCAGCTGAGCAGCATGATTTGTCACAGCTGAGGTCCATGATTAGTGCCTGCTGATTGCATGATCAGTGCCTGCTCAGCTCTTTGATTATTGCCTCCGGAGGCACATCATCAATGCATGATTGCCATGTGATCAGCGAATGATCAGTGACATGATCAGTGCCATTCAGACACGTGATCACTGCATGCTCAGTCCCGTGATCAGTTGATCAGTCACGATCAGTGCATGATCAGCGTGATCAGTGCATGATCAGCCACGTGATCAGTGTGATCAGTCACGATATCAGCCACGTGAGCAGTGCATGATCAGCCACGTGATCAGTGCATGATCAGCCAGGTGATCAGTGCATGATGCAGTCACGTGATCAGTGTATGATCAGCCACGTGATCAGTGTGATAAGCCACGTGAGCAGTGCATGATCAGTCACGTGATCAGTGTGTGATCATCCACGTGATTAGTGCATGATCAGTCACGTGATCAGTGCATGATCAGCCACGTGATCAGTGCATGATCAGTCACCTGATCAGTCCATGATCAGTCAGGTGAATCAGTGCATGATCATCCCGTGATCAGTGCATGGGCAGTCACATGATCAGTGCGTGATAGACATGTGATCAGTGCATGATCAGTCACGTGATCAGTGTATGTTCAGCCAGGTGATCAGTGAATGATCAGCCATGTGATCAGTCATGATCAGCCACGTGATCAGTGCATGATCAGCCACGTGATCAGTGCATGCTCAGTCACGTGATCAGGCCTGCTGAGCTGCGTGATTCCTGCCTGCTCATCTGCTTCTTAATTGCCAGCTGATCAGTGAGATCATTCACGCCATCTGCTCATCTGCTTGATAATTCCTGCCAGCTCAGCTGCTTCTTATGATAGCCACTGAGTGATCTGCTCATGCTCATCTGATTGATTATGCCAGCTGAGCCATGTGATTCCTGCCTGCTCATCTGCTTGATCAATTGCCAGCTGAGCCATGTGATTCCTGCCTGCTCAGCTGCTTGATTGTTGCCAGCTGCTGCAGCATGATTTGTCACAGCTGAGGTCCATGATTATGCCTGCTGATTGCCTGATTCGTGCCTGCTCAGCTCTTTGATTATTGCCTCCTGAGGCACATCATCAGTGCATGATTGCCATGTGATCAGCGCATGATCAGTGACATGATCGGTGCCATTCAGACACGTGATCACTGCATGCTCAGTCACGTGATCAGTTCCTGATCAGCAGCGTGATTAGTGCATGATCAGCCACGTGATCAGTGTATGATAAGCCACGTGATCAGTGCATGATCAGTCACGAGATCAGTGTGATCAGCCACGTGAGCAGTGTATGATCAGCCACGTGATCAGTGCATGATCAGTCACGTGATCAGTGTATGATAGCCACGTGATCAGTGCATGATCAGTCACGTGATCAGTGCCTGATCAGTCAGGTGAATCGTGTGATCATCCACGTGATCAGTGCATGATCAGTCACGTGATCAGTGCATGATAGACCCGTGATCAGTGCATGATCAGTCACGTGATCAGTGTATGATCAGCCACGTGATCAGTGCATGATCAGCCACGTGATCAGTGCATGATAGCCACCTGATCAGTGCATGATCAGTCACGTGATCTGTGCATGATCTGTCACATGATCACTGTATGATCATCCACGTGATCAGTGCATGCTCAGTCACGTGATCAGTGAATGATAGACACGTGATCAGTGCATGATCAGTCACGTGATCAAGTGTATTATCAGCCACGTGAATCATTGCATGATCAGCACGTGATCAGTGCATGATAGCCATGTGATCAGTGCATGATCAGTCACGTGATCACTGCATGCATCAGTCACCCGATCAGCTTATGATCAGCCACGTGATCAAGGCATGATCATTCACGTGATCAGTGCATGATCAGCCACGTGATCAGTGCATTATAGCCACGTGATCAGTGCATGATCAGCCACGTGATCAGTGCATGATCAGCCACGTGTGATCAGTGCATGATCAGTCACGTGATCAGTGCATGATCAGCCATTTGATCAGTGAATGATCAGCCATATGATCAGTGCATGATCAGTCACGTGATCAGTGTATCAACATCCTGTGGTCAGTGAATGCACAGTCAAGTGATTAGTGAATGAAAGCAATGTGATCAGTGCATGATCATTTATGTGATCAGTGCATGATGCAGCAAAGTGATCTGTGCATGATAAGCCACGTGATCAGTGTATGATCAGTCACGTGATCAGTGCATGATAGCCACGTGATCAGTGCATGAACAGTCACGTGATCAGTGCATGACCAGTAACGTGATCAGTGCATGATAGCCACGTGATCAGTGCATGATAAGTTACGGATCAGTGTATGATAAGCCACCTGATCAGTGCATGATATCCACCTTATCAGTTCATGATCAGTCACCTGATCAGTGCATGCACAGTCACGTGATCAGTGCATGATAGCTATCAGATCAGTGCATGATCAGCCATTTGATCAGTGTATGATCATCCACATGATCAGTGTATGCCCGTCACGTGATCATTGCATGATAGCCATATTATCTGTGCATGATCAGTTACGTGATAAGGGCATGCACAGTCACATGATCAGTCCAAGATAGCCACGTGATAAGTGCCTGATCAGTCACGTGATCAGTGCAGGATCAGCCACGTGATCAGTGCATGATAGCCACGTGATCAGTGTGCATGATCAGTCTCGTGATCAGTGTATGATAATCTACGTGATCAGTGCATGATCAGTCACGTGATCAGTGCATAATCAGCCAGGTTACCTGTGCATGATAAGCCACATGTTGAGTGCATGATCAGCCACGTGATCAGTGAATGATAAACATTTGATCAGTGCATGATCAGTCACACATGAGCAGTGTATGATTAGACACGTGAACAGTGCGTGCTCAGTCACGTGAGCAGTGTATGATCAACCACGTGATTAGTGCATGATAGCCACGAGATCAGTGCATGATCAGTCTAATGGTCAGTGTATGATCATCCACGTGATCAGAGAATGCCCAGTCACGTGATCAGTGTATGATAGCCACGTGATCAGTGCATGATTAGTCACCTGATCAGTGCATGATCAGCCAGGTTATCTGTGCATGATCAGCCACATGTTCAGTGCATGATCAGCCACGTGATCAGTGAATGATAGCCATGTGATCAGTCATGTGATCATTGTGCATGATCAGCCACGTGAACAGTGCATGCTCAGTCACGTGATTAGGGCCTGCTGAGCTACATGATTCCTGCCTGCTCATCTGCTTCATAATTGCCAGCTGAGCTGAGACATTCCTGCCTGCTCATCTGCTTGATAATTCCCAGCTGAGCTGCGTGATTCCTGCCTGCTCATCTGCTTGATAATTGCCAGCTGAGCTGCGTGATACCTGTCTGCTCATGTGCTTGATTATTGCCAGCTGAGGTGCGTGATTCCTGTCTGCTCATCTGCTTGATGAATTGCCAGCTGAGCCATGTGATTCCTGCCTGCTCAGCTGCTTGATTATTGCCAGCTGTGCAGCATGATTTGTCACAGCTGAGGTCCATGATTATTGCCTGCTGATTGCCTGATTCGTGCCTGCTCAGCTCTTTGATTATTGCCTCCTGAGGCACATCATCAGTGCATGATTGCCATGTGATCAGCGCATGATCAGTGACATGATCGGTGCCATTCAGACACGTGGTCACTGCATGCTCAGTCACGTGATCAGTTCCTGATCAGCAACGTGATTAGTGCATGATCAGCCACGTGATCAGTGTATGATAAGCCACGTGAGCAGTGCATGTGCAGTCACGAGATCAGTGTATGATCAGCCACGTGAGCAGTGTATGATAAGCCACGTGAGCAGTGCATGATCAGTCACGTGATCATTGTATGATAATCACGTGATCAGTGCATGATCAGTCACGTGATCTGTTCCTGATCAGTCAGGTGAATCGTGTGATGATCATCCCCCGATCAGTGCATGGGCAGTCACGTGATCAGTGCATGATAGACCCGTGTTCAGTGCATGATCAGTCACGTGATCAGTGTATGGTCAGCCACGTGATCAGAGCATCATAGCCACGTGATCAGTGCATGATAGCCACCTGATCAGTGCATGATCAGTCAGGTGATCTGTGCATGATCTGTCACATGATCACTGTATCATCATCCACATTATCAGTGCATGCTCAGTGACGTGATCAGGGAATGATAGACACGTGATCAGTGCATGATCAGTCACGTTATAAGTGTATTATCAGCCACGTAATCAGTGCATTATAGCCACGTGATCAGTGCATGATAGCCACGTGATAAGTGCATGATCAGTCACGTGATCAGTGCATGATCAGCCACGTGATCAGTGCATGATAGCCACGAGATCAGTGCTTGATCAGTCTCGTGATCAGTGTATGATAATCCACATGATCAGTGCATGATCAGTCAGATGATCAGTGCATAATCAGCCAGGTTATCTGTGCATGATCAGCCACATGTTCAGTGCATGATCAGCCACGTGATCAGTGCATGCTCAGTCACGGATCAGGCCCGCTGAGCTGCGTGATTCAGTTCTGATCAGCTGCTTAACAATTGCCAGCTGATCTTCGTGATCATTCCTGCCCGCTCGTCTGTTTGATAATTGCCAGCTGAGCTGGGTGATTCCTGCCTGCTCATCTGCTTCTTAATTGCCAGCTGAGCTGAGATATTCCCGCCTGCTCATCTGCTTGATAATTGCAGCTGAGCTGTGTGATTCCTGCCTGCTCATCTGCTTAATAATTGCCAGCTGAGCTGCGTGATACCTGTCTGCTCATGTGCTTGATTATTGCCAGCTGAGGTGCGTGATTCCTGCCTACTCATCTGCTTGACAATTGCCAGCTGAGCCAGGTGATTCCTGCCTGCTCAGCTGCTTGATTATTGCCAGCTGAGCAGCATGATTTGTCACAGCTGAGGTCCATGATTATTGCCTGCTGATTGCCTGATTCGTGCCTGCTCAGCTCTTTGATTATTGCCTCCTGAGGCACATCATCAGTGCATGATTGCCATGTGATCAGCGCATGATCAGTGACATGATCGGTGCCATTCAGACACGTGGTCACTGCATGCTCAGTCACGTGATCAGTTCCTGATCAGCAACGTGATTAGTGCATGATCAGCCACGTGATCAGTGTATGATAAGCCACGTGAGCAGTGCATGTGCAGTCACGAGATCAGTGTATGATCAGCCACGTGAGCAGTGTGTGATAAGCCACGTGAGCAGCAGTGCATGATCAGTCACGTGATCATTGTATGATAATCACGTGATCAGTGCATGTGCAGTCACGTGATCTGTTCCTGATCAGTCAGGTGAATCGTGTATGATCATCCCGTGATCAGTGCATGGGCAGTCACATGATCAGTGCATGATAGACCCGTGTTCAGTGCATGATCAGTCACGTGATCAGTGTATGGTCAGCCACGTGATCAGAGCATCATAGCCACGTGATCAGTGCATGATAGCCACCTGATCAGTGCATGATCAGTCACGTGATCTGTGCATGATCTGTCACATGATCACTGTATCATCATCCACATTATCAGTGCATGCTCAGTGACGTGATCAGGAATGATAGACACGTGATCAGTGCATGATCAGTCACGTTATAAGTGTATTATCAGCCACGTAATCATTGCATGAGAGCCACGTGATCAGGGCATGATAGCCATGTGATCATTACATGATCAGTCACGTGCTCACTGCATGCTCAGTCACCCGATCAGCAGCTAGCGTTCAGCCACGATAGCCACGTGATCAAGGCATGATCATTCACGTGATCAGTGTATGATCAGCCACGTAATCAGTGCATTATAGCCACGATGATCAGTGCATGATAGCCACCTGATCAGTGCATGATCAGCCATATGATCAGTGCATGATCAGTCACGTGAACAGTGCATGATCAGCCATTTGATCAGTGAATGATCAGCCATATGATCAGTGCATGATCAGTCACGTGATCAGTGTATCAACATCCTCGTGGTCAGTGAATGCACAGTCAAGTGATTAGTGAATGAAAGCAATGTGATCAGTGCATGATCATTTATGTGATCAGTGCATGTGCAACAAAGTGATCTGTGCCTGGTAACCACGTGATAAGTGTATGATCAGTCACGTGATCAGTGCATGATAGCCACGTGATCAGTGCATGATCAGTCACATAATCAGTGCATGATAGCCAAGTGATCAATGCATGATCAGTCACGTGATCAGTGCATGATCAGTAACGTGATCAGTGTATGATCAGTCACGTGATTAGTGCATGATCAGCCACATGATCAGTGCATGATCAGCCAGGTGATCAGTACCTCAGCATCCACGGTATCAGGGCATGGGCAGTCATGTGATAAGTGGAATATATCCACGTGATCAGTGCATGATCAGTCACGTGATCAGTGCCTGATAGCCACGTGATCAGTGCATGATAAGTTACGTGATCAGTGTATGATCAGCAGCGAGGTGATCAGTGCATGATATCCACGTGATCAGTTCACAATCAGTCACGTGAATCAGTGCATGCACAGTCACGTGATCAGTGCATGATAGCTATGCGATCAGTGCATGATCAGTCACGTGATCAGTGCATGATCAGCCACGTGATGAGTGCATGATCATCCACGTGATCAGTGCATGATAGCCACGTTATCAGTGCATGATAGCCATGTGATCAGTGCATGATCAGTCATGTGATCAGTGCATGATAGCGACGTGATCAGTGCATGCTCAGTCACGTGATCAGTGCCTGGATAGCCAGGTGATCATTGCATGATCAGTCACGTGATCAGTGCATGATCAGTAACGTGATCAGTGTATGATCAGTCACGTGATTAGTGCATGATCAGCCACGTGATCAGTGCATGATCAGCCAGGTGATCAGTACCTCAGCATCCACGGTATCAGGGCATGGGCAGTCATGTGATAAGTGGAATATATCCACGTGATCAGTGCATGATCAGTCACGTGATCAGTGCATGATAGCCAGTGATGATCAGTGCATGAACAGTCACGTGATCAGTGCATGACCAGTAACGTGATCAGTGCATGATAGCCACGTGATCAGTGCATGATAAGTTACGGATCAATGTATGATAAGCCACCTGATCAGTGCATGATATCCACCTTATCAGTTTATGATCAATCACCTGATCAGTGCATGATCAGTCACGTGATCAGTGTATGGTCAGCCACGTGATCAGAGCATCATAGCCACGTATTCAGTGCATGAAAGCCACCTGATCAGTGCATGATCAGTCACGTGTCTGTGCATGATCTGTCACATGATCACTGTATCATCATCCATATTATCAGTGCATGCTCAGTGACATGATCAGGGAATGATAGACACGCGTGGTCATTGCATGATCAGTCACGTTATAAGTGTATTATCAGCCACGTGAATCATTGCATGAGAGCCACGTGATCAGGGCATGATAGCCATGTGATCATTACATGATCAGTCACGTGCTCACTGCATGCTCAGTCACCCGATCAGTTTATGATAGCCACGTGATCAGATCAGCATGATCATTCACGTGATCAGTGTATGATCAGCCACGTAATCAGTGCATTATAGCCACGTGATCAGTGCATGATAGCCACCTGATCAGTGCATGATCAGCCATATGATCAGTGCATGATCAGTCACGTGATCAGTGCATGATCAGCCATTTGATCAGTGAATGATCAGCCATATGATCAGTGCATGATCAGTCAGTCACGTGATCAGTGTATCAACATCCTCGTGGTCAGTGAATGCACAGTCAAGTGATTAGTGAATGAAAGCAATGTGATCAGTGTATGATCATTTATGTGATCAGTGCATGATCAACAAAGTGATCTGTGCCTGGTAACCACGTGATAAGTGTATGATCAGTCACGTGATCAGTGCATGATAGCCACGTGATCAGTGCATGATCAGTCACGTGATCAGTGCCTGATAGCCAGGTGATCATTGCATGATCAGTCACGTGATCAGTGCATGATCAGTAACGTGATCAGTGTATGATCAGTCACGTGATTAGTGCATGATCAGCCACGTGATCAGTGCATGATCAGCCAGGTGATCAGTACACTCAGCATCCACGGTATCAGGGCATGGGCAGTCATGTGATAAGTGGAATATATCCAAGTGATCAGTGCATGATCAGTCACGTGATCAGTGCATGATCAGCCACGTGATTAGTGCATGATCATCCACGTGATCAGTGCATGATAGCCACGTTATCAGTGCATGATAGCCATGTGATCAGTGCATGATCAGTCACGTGATCAGTGTATACTCAGCCACGTGATCAATGCATGATAGCCGCGTTATCAGTGTGCGTGTCAGTTACGTGATAAGATCAGCATGCACAGTCACATGATCAGTCCAAGATAGCCACGTGATAAGTGCATGATCAGTCACGTGATCAGTGCATGATCAGCCACGTGATCAGTGCATGATAGCCACGAGATCAGTGCATGATCAGTCAGTCGTGATCAGTGTATGATAATCCACATCAGTGATCAGTGCATGATCAGTCAGATGATCAGTGCATAATCAGCCAGGTTATCTGTGCATGATCAGCCACATGTTCAGTGCATGATCAGCCACGTGATCAGTGCATGCTCAGTCACGGGATCAGGGCCCGCTGAGCTGCGTGATTCCTTTCTGATCAGCTGCTTAACAATTGCCAGCTGATCTTCGTTATTCCTGCCCGCTCATCTGTTTGATAATTGCCAGCTGAGCTGGTGATTCCTGCCTGCTCATCTGCTTCTTAATTGCCAGCTGAGCTGAGATATTCCTGCCTGCTCATCTGCTTGATAATTCGCAGCTGAGCTGTGCATGATTCCTGCCTGCTCATCTGCTTAATAATGATCAGCTGAGCTGCGTGATACCTGTCTGCTCATGTGCTTGATTATTGCCAGCTGAGGTGCGTGATTCCTGTCTGCTCATCTGCTTGACAATTGCCAGCTGAGCCATGTGATTCCTGCCTGCTCAGCTGCTTGATTATTGCCAGCTGATCAGTGCATGATTTGTCACAGCTGAGGTCCATGATTATTGCCTGCTGATTGCCTGATTCGTGCCTGCTCAGCTCTTTGATTATTGCCTCCTGAGGCACATCATCAGTGCATGATTGCCATGTGATCAGCGCATGATCAGTGACATGATCGGTGCCATTCAGACACGTGGTCACTGCATGCTCAGTCACGTGATCAGTTCCTGATCAGCAACGTGATTAGTGCATGATCAGCCACGTGATCAGTGTATGATAAGCCACGTGAGCAGTGCATGTGCAGTCACGAGATCAGTGTATGATCAGCCACGTGAGCAGTGTATGATAAGCCACGTGAGCAGTGCATGATCAGTCACGTGATCATGTCATTGATCATGATAATCACGTGATCAGTGCATGTGCAGTCACGTGATCTGTTCCTGATCAGTCAGGTGAATCGTGTATGATCATCCCGTGATCAGTGCATGATCAGCAGTCATGATCAGCCACATCAGTGCATGATAGACCCGTGTTCAGTGCATGATCAGTCACGTGATCAGTGTATGGTCAGCCACGTGATCAGAGCATCATAGCCACGTGATCAGTGCATGATAGCCACCTGATCAGTGCATGATCAGTCAGGTGATCTGTGCATGATCTGTCACATGATCACTGTATCATCATCCACATTATCAGTGCATGCTCAGTGACGTGATCAGGAATGATAGACACGTGATCAGTGCATGATCAGTCACGTTATAGTGTGTTATCAGCCATGTAATCATTGCATGAGAGCCACGTGATCAGGGCATGATAGCCATGTGATCATTACATGATCAGTCACGTGATCACTGCATGCTCAGTCACCCGATCAGCTTATGATAGCCACGCGATCAAGGCATGATCATTCACGTGATCAGTGCATGATCAGCCACGTGATCAGTGCATTATAGCCACGTGATCAGTGCATGATAGCCACCTGATCAGTGCATGATCAGCCATATGATCAGTGCATGATCAGTCACGTGATCAGTGCATGATCAGCCATTTGATCAGTGAATGATCAGCCATATGATCAGTGCATGATCAGTCACGTGATCAGTGTATCAACATCCTCGTGGTCAGTGCATGCACAGTCAAGTGATTAGTGAGTGAAAGCAATGTGATCAGTGCATGATCATTTATGTGATCAGTGCATGTGCAACAAAGTGATCTGTGCCTGGTAACCACGCGTGATAAGTGTATGATCAGTCACGTGATCAGTGCATGATAGCAAAGTGATCAGTGCATGATCAGTCACGTTATCAGTGCATGATAGCCAGGTGATCATTGCATGATCAGTCACGTGATCAGTGCATGATCAGTCACGTGATCAGTGTATGATCAGTCACGTGATTAGTGCATGATCAGCCACGTGATCAGTGCATGATCAGCCAGGTGATCAGTACCTCAGCATCCACAGTATCAGGCATGCTCAGTCATGTGATAAGTGGAATATATCCACGTGATCAGTGCATGATCAGTCACGTGATCAGTGCCTGATAGCCACGTGATCAGTGCATGATCAGTTACATGATCAGTGTACGGATCAGCGGCGTGATCAGTGCATGATATCCACGTGATCAGTTCACAATCAGTCACGTAATCAGTGCATGCACAGTCACGTGATCAGTGCATGATAGCTACGCGATCAGTGCATGATCAGTCACGTGATCAGTGCATGATCAGCCACGTGATGAGTGCATGATCATCCACGTGATCAGTGCATGATAGCCACGTTATCAGTGCATGATAGCCATGTGATCAGTGCATGATCAGTCACGTGATCAGTGTATACTCAGCCACGTGATCAATGCATGATAGCCACGTTATCAGTGCGTGATCAGTTACGTGATAAGGGCATGATCAGTCACATGATCAGTCCAAGATAGCCACGTGATAAGTGCATGATCAGTCACGTGATCAGTGCATGATCAGCCACGTGATCAGTGCATGATCAGCCACGAGATCAGTGCATGATCAGTCTCGTGATCAGTGTATGATAATCCACGTGATCAGTGCATGATCAGTCAGATGATCAGTGCATAATCAGCCAGGTTATCTGTGCATGATCAGCCACATGTTCAGTGCATGATCAGCCACGTGATCAGTGCATGCTCAGTCACGGGATCAGGGCCGCTGAGCTGCGTGATTCCTTTCTGATCAGCTGCTTAACAATTGCCAGCTGATCTTCGCAGTTCCTGCCCGCTCATCTGTTTGATAATTGCCAGCTGAGCTGGGTGATTCCCGCCTGCTCATCTGCTTCTTGATTGCCAGCTGAGCTGAGATATTCCTGCCTGCTCATCTGCTTGATAATTCGCAGCTGAGCTGTGTGATTCCTGCCTGCTCATCTGATCAGTGCATGATCAGCCAGCTGAGCTGCGTGATACCTGTCTGCTCATGTGCTTGATTATTGCCAGCTGAGGTGCGTGATTCCTGCCTACTCATCTGCTTGACAATTGCCAGCTGAGCCAGGTGATTCCTGCCTGCTCAGCTGCTTGATTATTGCCAGCTGAGCAGCATGATTTGTCACAGCTGAGGTCCATGATTATTGCCTGATCATTGCATGATTCGTGCCTGCTCAGCTCTTTGATTATTGCCTCCGAGGCACATCATCAATGCATGATTGCCATGTGATCAGCGAATGATCAGTGACATGATCGGTGCCATTCAGACACGAGATCACTGCATGCTCAGTCCCGTGATCAGTTCCTGATCAGCAACGTGATTAGTGCATGATCAGCCACGTGATCAGTGTGTGATAAGCCACGTGAGCAGTGCATGATTTGCCACATGATCAGTGATCAGTGTATGATCAGCCAGGTGATCATTGCATGTGCAGTCACGAGATCAGTGTATGATCAGCCACGTGATCAGTGTATGATAAGCCATGTGAGCAGTGCATGATCAGTCACGTGATCAGTGTATGATATCCACGTGATTAGTGTATGTGCAGTCACGTGATCAGTGCATTATAGCTACGTGATCAGTGCATGATCAGTCACCTGATCTGTCCATGATCAGTCAGGTGAATCGTGTATGATCATCCCGTGATCAGTGCATGGGCAGTCACATGATCAGTGCATGATAGACATGTGATCAGTGCATGATCAGTCACGTGATCAGTGTATGATCAGCCAGGTGATCACTGCATCATCAGCCACGTGATCAGTGCATGATAGCCACCTGATCAGTGCATGATCAGTCAGGTGATCTGTGCATGATCTGTCACATGATCACTGTATCAACATCCACATTATCAGTGCATGCGCAGTGACGTGATCAGGAATGATAGACACGTGATCAGTGCATGATCAGTCACGTGATATGTGTATTATCAGCCACGTGATCATTGCATGATAGCCACGTGATCAGGCATGATAGCCATGTGATCAGTACATGATCAGGCACGTGATCAGTGCAGGATCAGTCACGTGATCAGTACATGATCAGTCACGTGACCAGTGCAAGATCTGTAACGTGATCAGTGTATGATCAACCACGTGATCAGTGCATGCCCAGTTACGAAAAATTGCATGATAGCGAGCGTGATCAGTGCATGATCAGTCACGTGATCAGTGCATGATAGCCACGTGATCAGTGCATGAACAGTCACGTGATCAGTGCATGACCAGTAACGTGATCAGTGCATGATCAGCCACGTGATCAGTGCATGATAAGTTACGGATCAGTGTATGATAAGCCACCTGATCAGTGCATGTGCATCCACCACGTATCAGTTCACAATCAGTCACCTGATCAGTGCATGCACAGTCACGTGATCAGTGCATGATAGCTATGATCAGCGATCAGTGCATGATCAGCCATTTGATCAGTGTATGATCATCCACATGATCAGTGTATGCCCAGTCACGTGATCATTGCATGATAGCCATATTATCTGTGCATGATCAGTTACGTGATAAGGGCATGCACAGTCACATGATCAGTCCAAGATAGCCACGTGATAAGTGCCTGATCAGTCACGTGATCAGTGCAGGATCAGCCACGTGATCAGTGCATGATAGCCACGAGATCAGTGCATGATCAGTCACGTGATCAGTGTATGATAATCTACGTGATCAGTGCATGATCAGTCACGTGATCAGTGCATAATCAGCCAGGTTACCTGTGCATGATAAGCCACATGTTGAGTGCATGATCAGCCACGTGATCAGTGAATGATAAACATTTGATCAGTGCATGATCAGTCACGTGATCAGTGTATGATTAGACACGTGAACAGTGCGTGATCAGTCACGTGAGCAGTGTATGATCAACCACGTGATTAGTGCATGATAGCCACGAGATCAGTGCATGATCAGTCTAATGGTCAGTGTATGATCATCCACGTGATCAGAGAATGCCCAGTCACGTGATCAGTGTATGATAGCCACGTGATCAGTGCATGATTAGTCACCTGATCAGTGCATGATCAGCCAGGTTATCTGTGCATGATCAGCCACATGTTCAGTGCATGATCAGCCACGTGATCAGTGAATGATGATCACGTGATCAGTGTGTGATCAGTCATGTGATCATTGTATGATCAGCCACGTGATCAGTGCATGCTCAGTCACGTGATTAGGCCTGCTGAGCTACATGATTCAGTGCCTGCTCATCTGCTTGATTAATTGCCAGCTGAGCTGAGACATTCCTGCCCTGCTCATCTGCTTGATAATTCCCAGCTGAGCTGCGTGATTCCTGCCTGCTCATCTGCTTGATAATTGCCAGCTGAGCTGCGTGATACCTGTCTGCTCATGTGCTTGATTATTGCCAGCTGAGGTGCGTGATTCCTGTCTGCTCATCTGCTTGACAATTGCCAGCTGAGCCATGTGATTCCTGCCTGCTCAGCTGCTTGATTAGTGCCAGCTGTGCAGCATGATTTGTCAGCAGCTGAGGTCCATGATTATTGCCTGCTGATTGCCTGATTCAGTGCCTGCTCAGCTCTTTGATTATTGCCTCCTGAGGCACATCATCAGTGCATGATTGCCATGTGATCAGCGCATGATCAGTGACATGATCGGTGCCATTCAGACACGTGGTCACTGCATGCTCAGTCACGTGATCAGTTCCTGATCAGCAACGTGATTAGTGCATGATCAGCCACGTGATCAGTGTATGATAAGCCACGTGATCAGTGCATGATCAGTCACGTGATCAGTGTGTAGCCACGTCATCAGTGCGTGATCAGCAGTGATCAGTGCATGATAAGCCATCGTGAGCAGTGCATGATCAGTCACGTGATCATTGTGATGATAATCACGTGATCAGTGCATGATCAGTCACGTGATCAGTTCCTGATCAGTCAGGTGAATCAGTGTGATGATCATCCCGTGATCAGTGCATGGGCAGTCACATGATCAGTGCATGATAGACCCGTGTTCAGTGCATGATCAGTCACGTGATCAGTGTATGGTCAGCCACGTGATCAGTGCATCATCAGCCACGTGATCAGTGCATGATAGCCACCTGATCAGTGCATGATCAGTCAGGTGATCTGTGCATGATCTGTCACATGATCACTGTATCATCATCCACATTATCAGTGCATGCTCAGTGACGTGATCAGGGAATGATAGACACGCGTGATCAGTGCATGATCAGTCACGTGATCAGTGCGTGATCAGTGTATGATCAGCCACGTGATCAGTGCATGATAGCCACGTGATCAGTGCATGATAGCCACGTGATAAGTGCATGATCAGTCACGTGATCAGTGCATGATCAGCCACGTGATCAGTGCATGATAGCCACGTGATCAGTGCATGATCAGTCACGTGATCAGTGTATGATAATCCACGTGATCAGTGCATGATCAGTCAGATGATCAGTGCATAATCAGCCAGGTTATCTGTGCATGATCAGCCACATGTTCAGTGCATGATCAGCCACGTGATCAGTGCATGCATCAGTCACGTGGGATCAGGATCAGCCCGATCAGCTGCGTGATCAGTTTCTGATCAGCTGCTGATTGCCAGCTGATCAGCCACGTGATCAGTGATTCCTGCCCGCAGTGCATGTCTGTTTGATAATGCATGCCAGCTGAGCTGGGTGATTCCTGCCTGCTCATCTGCTGATTAATTGCCAGCTGAGCTGAGATGATTCCTGCCTGCTCATCTGCATGATAATTCAGCTGAGCTGTGCATGATTCCTGCCTGCTCATCTGCTGATAATTGCCAGCTGAGCAGTGCGTGATACCCTGTCTGCTCATCAGTGCATGATTAGCCAGCTGAGGTGCGTGATTCCTGCCTACTCATCTGTGCACAATCAGCCAGCTCAGCCAGGTGATTCCTGCCTGCTCAGCTGCTTGATTATTGCCAGCTGAGCAGCATGATTTGTCACAGCTGAGGTCCATGATTAGTGCCTGCTGATTGCATGATCAGTGCCTGCTCAGCTCTTTGATTATTGCCTCCGAGGCACATCATCAATGCATGATTGCCATGTGATCAGCGAATGATCAGTGACATGATCAGTGCCATTCAGACACGTGATCACTGCATGATCAGTCCCGTGATCAGTTCCTGATCAGCAACGTGATTAGTGCATGATCAGCCACGTGATCAGTGTGTGATAAGCCACGTGATCAGTGCATGATTTGCCACGTGATCAGTGTATGATCAGCCAGGTGATCAGTGCATGATCAGTCACGAGATCAGTGTATGATCAGCCACGTGATCAGTGTGTGATAAGCCATGTGATCAGTGCATGATCAGTCACGTGATCAGTGTATGATCATCCACGTGATTAGTGTATGATGCAGTCACGTGATCAGTGCATGATCAGCTACGTGATCAGTGCATGATCAGTCACCTGATCTGTCCATGATCAGTCAGGTGAATCGTGTATGATCATCCCGTGATCAGTGCATGATCAGTCACGTGATCAGTGCGTGATAGACATGTGATCAGTGCATGATCAGTCACGTGATCAGTGTATGTTCAGCCAGGTGATCAGTGAATGATCAGCCACGTGATCAGATCATCAGTCATGTGATCAGTGCATGATCAGCCAGGTGATCAGTGCGTGATCAGTCACGTGATTAGGCCTGCTGAGCTGCGTGATTCCTGCCTGCTCATCTGCTGATTAAGTGCCAGCTGAGCTGAGACATTCCTGCCTGCTCATCTGCTTGATAAGTGCCAGCTGAGCTGCGTGATCACCTGTCTGCTCATGTGATCAGCTGAGCCATGTGATTCAGCCTGCCATCTGCTGATCAGCCCAGCTGAGCCAGTGATGATTCCTGCCTGCTCAGCTGCTTGATTATTGCCAGCTGTGCAGCATGATTTGTCACAGCTGAGGTCCATGATTATTGCCTGCTGATTGCCTGATTCGTGCCTGCTCAGCTCTTTGATTATTGCCTCCTGAGGCACATCATCAGTGCATGATTGCCATGTGATCAGCGCATGATCAGTGACATGATCGGTGCCATTCAGACACGTGGTCACTGCATGATCAGTCACGTGATCAGTTCACGTGATCAGTGCATGATCAGCGTGATTAGTGCATGATCAGCCACGTGATCAGTGTATGATCAGCCACGTGATCAGTGCATGATGCAGTCACGTGATCAGTGTATGATCAGCCACGTGATCAGTGTATGATCAGCCACGTGATCAGTGCATGATCAGTCACGTGATCAGTGCATGATAATCACGTGATCAGTGCATGTGCAGTCACGTGATCAGTTCCTGATCAGTCAGGTGAATCAGTGCATGATCATCCCGTGATCAGTGCATGATCAGTCACATGATCAGTGCATGATCAGACCCGTGTTCAGTGCATGATCAGTCACGTGATCAGTGTATGATCAGCCACGTGATCAGTGCATCATCAGCCACGTGATCAGTGCATGATAGCCACGTGATCAGTGCATGATCAGTCACGTGATCAGTGCATGATCAGTCACGTGATCACTGTATGATCATCCACGTGATCAGTGCATGATCAGTGACGTGATCAGTGAATGATCAGCACGTGATCAGTGCATGATCAGTCACGTGATCAGTGTATGATCAGCCACGTGATCAGTGCATGAGAGCCACGTGATCAGGGCATGATCAGCCATGTGATCATTACATGATCAGTCACGTGATCACTGCATGATCAGTCACCCGATCAGTGCATGATCAGCCACGTGATCAGTGCATGATCAGCCACGTGATCAGTGTATGATCAGCCACGTGATCAGTGCATGATCAGCCACATGATCAGTGCATGATCAGCAGCCACGTGATCAGTGCATGATCAGCCAGCCATGATCAGTGCATGATCAGTCACGTGATCAGTGCATGATCAGCCATTTGATCAGTGAATGATCAGCCATATGATCAGTGCATGATCAGTCACGTGATCAGTGTATGATCATCCACGTGATCAGTGAATGATCAGCAGTGATCAGTGTGATTAGTGAATGAGTGCATGATCAGTGCATGTGATCAGTGCATGATCATTTATGTGATCAGTGCATGATCAGCAACGTGATCAGTGCCTGATCAGCACGTGATCAGTGCATGATCAGCCACGTGATCAGTGCATGATCAGCCACGTGATCAGTGCATGATCAGTCACGTGATCAGTGCATGATCAGCCACGTGATCAGTGCATGATCAGCCACGTGATCAGTGCATGATCAGTCACGTGATCAGTGCATGATCAGCCACGTGATCAGTGCATGATCAGCCACGTGATCAGTGCATGATCAGCCACGTGATCAGTGCATGATCAGCCATCAGTGCGGATCAGTGCATGATCAGTCATGTGATCAGTGATCAGTGATCAGTCACGTGATCAGTGCATGATCAGTCACGTGATCAGTGCATGATCAGCCACGTGATCAGTGCATGATCAGCCACGTGATCAGTGCATGATCAGCCACGTGATCAGTGCATGATCAGCCACGCGTGATCAGTGCATGATCAGCCACGTGATCAGTGCATGATCAGCCACGTGATCAGTGCATGATCAGTCACGTGATCAGTGCATGATCAGTCAGTGCGATCAGATCATCAGTGCATGATCAGCCACGTGATCAGTGCATGATCAGCCACGTGATCAGTGCATGATCAGCCACGTGATCAGTGCATGATCAGCCACGTGATCAGTGCATGATCAGCCACGTGATTAGTGTATGATCAGCCACGTGATCAGTGCATGATCAGCCACGTGATCAGTGCATGATCAGCCAGGTGATCAGTGCATGATCAGCCACGTGATCAGTGCATGTGCAGTCTCGTGATCAGTGCATGATCAGCCACGTGATCAGTGCATGATCAGCACGTGATCAGTGCATGATCAGCCACGTGATCAGTGCATGATCAGCCACGTGATCAGTGCATGATCAGCCACGTGATCAGTGCATGATCAGCCACGTGATCAGTGCATGATCAGCCACGTGATCAGTGCATGATCAGCCACGTGATCAGTGCATGATCAGCCACGTGATCAGTGCATGATCAGTCACGTGATCAGTGCATGATCAGTCACGTGATCAGTGCATGATCAGCCACGTGATCAGTGCATGATCAGCCACGTGATCAGTGCATGATCAGCCACGTGATCAGTGCATGATCAGCCACGTGATCAGTGCATGATCAGCCACGTGATCAGTGCATGATCAGTCACGTGATCAGTGCATGATCAGCCACGTGATCAGTGCATGATCAGCCACGTGATCAGTGCATGATCAGCCACGTGATCAGTGCATGATCAGCCACGTGATCAGTGCATGATCAGTCACGTGATCAGTGCATGATCAGTCACGTGATCAGTGCATGATCAGCCACGTGATCAGTGCATGATCAGCCACGTGATCAGTGCATGATCAGCCACGTGATCAGTGCATGATCAGCCACGTGATCAGTGCATGATCAGCAGTCACGTGATCAGTGCATGATCAGCCACGTGATCAGTGCATGATCAGCCACGTGATCAGTGTATGATCAGCCACGTGATCAGTGCATGATCAGCCACGTGATCAGTGCATGATCAGCCACGTGATCAGTGCATGATCAGCCACGTGATCAGTGCATGATCAGCCACGTGATCAGTGCATGATCAGCCACGTGATCAGTGCATGATCAGCCACGTGATCAGTGCATGATCAGCCACGCGTGATCAGTGCATGATCAGCCACGTGATCAGTGCATGATCAGCCACGTGATCAGTGCATGATCAGCCACGTGATCAGTGCATGATCAGCCACGTGATCAGTGCATGATCAGCCACGTGATCAGTGCATGATCAGTCACGTGATCAGTGCATGATCAGCCACGTGATCAGTGCATGATCAGCCACGTGATCAGTGCATGATCAGCCACGTGATCAGTGAATGATCAGCCACGTGATCAGTGCATGATCAGCCACGTGATCAGTGCATGATCAGTCACGTGATCAGTGCATCATCACGCCACGTGATCAGTGCATGATCAGTCACGTGATCAGTGCATGATGATCAGATCAGTGCACGCACGTGATCAGTGCATCAGGCTGATCAGTCACGTGATCAGCCATGATCATGATCAGTCAGTGCATGATCAGTGATTGATCAGCACGTGATCAGTGCATGATCAGCACACGATGAGTGTGTGATGATCAGATCACGTGATCAGTGCATGATCAGCACACGATCAGTGCATGATCAGCCACGTGATCAGTGCATGATCAGCCACGTGATCAGTGCATGATCAGCCACGTGATCAGTGCATGATCAGCCACGTGATCAGTGCATGATCAGCCATGATCGTGATGATCAGTGCATGATCAGTGCATGATCAGTGATCAGTGCATGATCAGTCACGTGATCAGTGTATGATCAGCCACGTGATCAGTGCATGATCAGTCATCAGATCAGTGATCAGTGCATGATCAGCCACGTGATCAGTGCATGATCAGCCACGTGATCAGTGCATGATCAGTCACGTGATCAGTGCATGATCAGTTACGTGATCAGTGCATGATCAGCCACGTGATCAGTGCATGATCAGCCACGTGATCAGTGCATGATCAGTCACGTGATCAGTGCATGATCAGCCACGTGATCAGTGCATGATCAGCCACGTGATCAGTGCATGATCAGAGCCACGTGATCAGTGCATGATCAGCCACGTGATCAGTGCATGATCAGCCACGTGATCAGTGCATGATCAGCCACGTGATCAGTGCATGATCAGCCACGTGATCAGTGCATGATCAGCCACGTGATCAGTGCATGATCAGCACAGTCATCGATCAGTGCATGATCAGCCACGATCAGTCAGTGCATGATCAGCCACGTGATCAGTGCATGATGATCATCAGTGCGTGATCAGCCAGATGATCAGCCATGATCAGTGCATGATCAGCCACGATCAGTGATGATCAGTGCATGATCAGCAGCACGATCAGATCAGTGCATGATCAGCACGATCAGTGCATGATCAGTCACGTGATCAGTGCATGATCAGCCACGATCATCAGTGCATGATCAGCCACGTGATCAGTGCATGATCAGCCACGTGATCAGTGCATGATCAGCCACGTGATCAGTGCATGATCAGCCACGTGATCAGTGTGCTGATCAGCCACGATGATCAGTGCATGATCAGCCACGTGATCAGTGCATGATCAGCCACGTGATCAGTGCATGATCAGCCACGTGATCAGTGCATGATCAGCCACGTGATCAGTGCATGATCAGCCACGTGATCAGTGCATGATCAGCCACGTGATCAGTGCATGATCAGCCACGTGATCAGTGCATGATCAGCCACGTGATCAGTGCATGATCAGCCACGTGATCAGTGCATGATCAGCCACGATCATCAGTGCATGATCAGCCACGTGATCAGTGCATGATCAGCCACGTGATCAGTGCATGATCAGCCACGTGATCAGTGCATGATCAGCCACGTGATCAGTGCATGATCAGCCACGTGATCAGTGCATGATCAGCCACGTGATCAGTGCATGATCAGCCACGTGATCAGTGCATGATCAGCCACACGATCAGTGCATGATCAGCCACGTGATCAGTGCATGATCAGCCACGTGATCAGTGCATGATCAGTCACGTGATCAGTGTGCATGATCAGTCACGTGATCGCATGATCAGCCACGTGATCAGTGCATGATCAGTCACGTGATCAGTGCATGATCAGTCACGTGATCAGTCATGATCAGCCACGCGATCAGTGCATGATCAGCCACGTGATCAGTGCATGATCAGCCACGTGATCAGTGCATGATCAGCCACGTGATCAGTGCATGATCAGCCACGTGATCAGTGCATGATCAGCCACGTGATCAGTGCATGATCAGTCACGTGATCAGTGCATGATCAGCCACGTGATCAGTGCATGATCAGCCACGTGATCAGTGCATGATCAGCCACGTGATCAGTGCATGATCAGCCACGTGATCAGTGCATGATCAGCCACGTGATCAGTGCATGATCAGCCACGTGATCAGTGCATGATCAGCCACGTGATCAGTGCATGATCAGCCACGTGATCAGTGCATGATCAGCCACGTGATCAGTGCATGATCAGTCACGTGATCAGTGCATGATCAGCCACGCGATCAGTGCATGATCAGCCACGTGATCAGTGCATGATCAGCCACGTGATCAGTGCATGATAGCAGTCATCAGCCACGATCATCAGTGCATGATCAGCATGACGTCATCAGATCAGTGATGATCAGCCACGTGATCAGTGCATGATCAGCCACGTGATCAGTGCATGATCAGCCACGTGATCAGTGCATGATCAGCCACACGATCAGTGCATGATCAGCCACGTGATCAGTGCATGATCAGCCACGTGATCAGTGCATGATCAGCCACGTGATCAGTGCATGATCAGCCACGTGATCAGTGCATGATCAGCCACGTGATCAGTGCATGATCAGCCACGTGATCAGTGCATGATCAGCCACGTGATCAGTGCATGATCAGTCACGTGATCAGTGCATGATCAGCCACGTGATCAGTGCATGATCAGCCACGTGATCAGTGCATGATCAGCCACGTGATCAGTGCATGATCAGCCACGTGATCAGTGCATGATCAGCCACGTGATCAGTGCATGATCAGCCACGTGATCAGTGCATGATCAGCCACGTGATCAGTGCATGATCAGCCACGCGACGATCAGTGCATGATGATCAGCATGAGTCACCAGTGATCAGTGCATGATCAGATCACGATCAGATCATCAGTGCATGATCAGCCACGTGATCAGTGCATGATCAGCCACGTGATCAGTGCATGATCAGCCACGTGATCAGTGCATGATCAGTCACGTGATCAGTGCATGATCAGCCACGTGATCAGTGCATGATCAGCCACGTGATCAGTGCATGATCAGTCACGTGATCAGTGTGCATGATCAGCCACGTGATCAGTGTATGATCAGCCACGTGATCAGTGCATGATCAGCCACGTGTGATCAGTGCATGATCAGCCACGTGATCAGTGCATGATCAGCCACGTGATCAGTGCATGATCAGCCACGTGATCAGTGCATGATCAGCCACGTGATCAGTGCATGATCAGCCACGTGATCAGTGCATGATCAGCCACGTGATCAGTGCATGATCAGCCACGTGATCAGTGCATGATCAGCCACGTGATCAGTGCATGATCAGCCACGTGATCAGTGCATGATCAGTCACGTGATCAGTGCATGATCAGCCACGTGATCAGTGCATGATCAGCCACGTGATCAGTGCATGATCAGCCACGTGATCAGTGCATGATCAGCACGTGATCAGTGCATGATCAGCCACGTGATCAGTGCATGATCAGTCACGTGATCAGTGCATGATCAGCCACGTGATCAGTGCATGATCAGCCACGTGATCAGTGCATGATCAGCACACGATCAGTGCATGATCAGCCACGTGATCAGTGCATGATCAGCCACGTGATCAGTGCATGATCAGCCACGTGATCAGTGCATGATCAGCCACGTGATCAGTGCATGATCAGCCACGTGATCAGTGCATGATCAGCCACGTGATCAGTGCATGATCAGCCACGTGATCAGTGCATGATCAGCCACGTGATCAGTGCATGATCAGCCACGTGATCAGTGCATGATCAGCCACGTGATCAGTGCATGATCAGCCACGTGATCAGTGCATGATCAGCCACGTGATCAGTGCATGATCAGCCACGTGATCAGTGCATGATCAGCCACGTGATCAGTGCATGATCAGCCACGATCAGTGA
Organism: Bos mutus; assembly: GCF_027580195.1. Classification (NCBI taxonomy): domain Eukaryota; kingdom Metazoa; phylum Chordata; class Mammalia; order Artiodactyla; family Bovidae; genus Bos; species Bos mutus. Next base: position 111,411 of record NW_027219779.1, on the reverse strand, counting down.
TGATCAGTCACGTGATCAGTGCATGATCAGCCACGTGATCAGTGCATGATCAGCCACGTGATCAGTGCATGATCAGCCACGTGATCAGTGCATGATCAGCCACGTGATCAGTGCATGATCAGCCACGTGATCAGCATGATCAGCAGTCACGATCAGTGCATGATCAGCCACGATCAGTGCATGATCAGTCACGTGATCAGTGCATGATCAGTCCACGTGATCAGTGCATGATCAGCCACGTGATCAGTGCATGATCAGCCACGTGATCAGTGCATGATCAGCAGCGTGATCAGTGTGCATGATCAGCCACGTGATCAGTGCATGATCAGTCACGTGATCAGTGCATGATCAGCCACGTGATCAGTGCATGATCAGCCACGTGATCAGTGCATGATCAGCCACGTGATCAGTGCATGATCAGCCACGTGATCAGCGCATGATCAGCCACGTGATCAGTGCATGATCAGCCACGTGATCAGTGCATGATCAGCCACGTGATCAGTGCATGATCAGCCACGTGATCAGTGCATGATCAGCCACGTGATCAGTGCATGATCAGCCACGTGATCAGTGCATGATCAGCCACGTGATCAGTGCATGATCAGCCACGTGATCAGTGCATGATCAGTCACGATCAGTGCATGATCAGCCACGTGATCAGTGCATGATCAGCCACGTGATCAGTGCATGATCAGCCACGTGATCAGTGCATGATCAGCCACGTGATCAGTGCATGATCAGCCACGTGATCAGTGCATGATCAGCGATCATCAGTGCATCATCAGTCACGATCAGTGCGATGATCAGCCACGTGATCAGTGCATGATCAGCCACGTGATCAGTGCATGATCAGCCACGTGATCAGTGCATGATCAGCCACGTGATCAGTGCATGATCAGCCGCGTGATCAGTGCATGATCAGCCACGTGATCAGTGCATGATCAGCCACGTGATCAGTGCATGATCAGCCACGTGATCAGTGCATGATCAGTCACGTGATCAGTGCATGATCAGATCACGTGATCAGTGCATGATCAGCCACGTGATCAGTGTATGATCAGCCACGTGATCAGTGCATGATCAGCCACGTGATCAGTGCATGATCAGTCACGTGATCAGTGCATGATCAGCCACGTGATCAGTGCATGATCAGCCACGTGATCAGTGCATGATCAGCCACGTGATCAGTGCATGATCAGCCACGTGATCAGTGCATGATCAGTCACGTGATCAGTGTATGATCAGCCACGTGATCAGTGCATGATCAGAGTCACGATCAGTGCAGGATCAGTGAGCGCATCATTCCTGCATGCTCATCTGTTTGCCACGTGATCAGTGTGCATGATCAGCCACGTGATCAGTGCATGATCAGCCACGATCAGTGCATGATCATCACAGCTGATCAGTGCATGATCAGCCTGCTGATCAGTGCATGATCAGCCACGATCAGTGCATGATCAGCCACACGATGATCAGTGCATGATCAGCCACGTGATCAGTGCATGATCAGCCACGTGATCAGTGCATGATCAGTCAGGATCAGTGCATGATCAGCCACGTGATCAGCATGATCAGCCACGTGATCAGTGCATGATCAGTCACGTGATCAGTGCATGATCACGTGATCAGTGCATCATCAGTGTATGATCAGCCACGTGATCAGTGCATGATCAGCCACGTGATCAGTGCATGATCAGCCACGTGATCAGTGCATGATCAGCCACGTGATCAGTGCATGATCAGCCACGTGATCAGTGCATGATCAGTTACGTGATCAGTGCATGATCAGCCACGTGATCAGTGCATGATCAGCCACGTGATCAGTGCATGATCAGCACGTGATCAGTGCATGATCAGCCACGTGATCAGTGCATGATCAGCCACGCGTGATCAGTGCATGATCAGTCACGTGATCAGTGCATGATCAGTCACGTGATCAGTGCATGATCAGCCACGTGATCAGTGCATGATCAGCCACGTGATCAGTGCATGATCAGCCACGTGATCAGTGCATGATCAGCCACGTGATCAGTGCATGATCAGCCACGTGATCAGTGCATGATCAGCCACGTGATCAGTGCATGATCAGCCACGTGATCAGTGCATGATCAGCCACGTGATCAGTGCATGCATGATCAGTCACGTGATCAGTGTATGATCAGTCACGTGATCAGTGCATGATCAGCCACGATCAGTGCATGATCAGCCACGTGATCAGTGCATGATCAGCCACGTGATCAGTGCATGATCAGCCACGTGATCAGTGCATGATCAGCCACGTGATCAGTGCATGATCAGCCACGTGATCAGTGCATGATCAGTCACACGTGATCAGTGCATGATCAGCCACACGGATCAGTGCATGATCAGCCACGTGATCAGTGCATGATCAGCCACGCGATCAGTGCATGATCAGTCACGCGATCAGTGCATGATCAGCCACGGATCAGTGCATGATCAGTCACGTGATCAGTGCATGATCAGTCACGTGATCAGTGCATGATCAGCCACGTGATCAGTGCATGATCAGCCACGCGATCAGTGCATGATCAGTCACGTGATCAGTGCATGATCAGTGACGTGATCAGTGCATGATCAGCCACGTGATCAGTGATCAGCACGTGCATGATCAGCCACGTGATCAGTGCATGATCAGCCACGTGATCAGTGCATGCACAGTCACGTGATCAGTGTATGATCAGCCACGATCAGTGCATGATCAGCCACGATCAGTGCATGATCAGCCACGTGATCAGTGCATGATCAGTCACGCGATCAGTGCATGATCAGCCACGTGATCAGTGCATGATCAGCCACGATCAGTGCATGATCAGTCACGTGATCAGTGTATGATCAGCCACGTGATCAGTGCATGATCAGCCACGTGATCAGTGCATGATCAGCCACGTGATCAGTGCATGATCAGCCACGTGATCAGTGCATGATCAGCCACGTGATCAGTGCATGATCAGCCACGTGATCAGTGCATGACCAGTGATTCGTGATCAGTCACGATCAGTCACGTGATCAGTGCATGATCAGTCACGTGATCAGTGCATGATCAGCCACGTGATCAGTGCATGATCAGTCACGTGATCAGTGCATGATCAGTCACGTGATCAGTGCATGATCAGCCACGGATCAGTGCATGATCAGCCACGTGATCAGTGCATGATCAGTCACGTGATCAGTGCATGATCAGCCACGTGATCAGTGCATGATCAGCCACGTGATCAGTGCATGATCAGTCACGTGATCAGTGCATGATCAGCCACGTGATCAGTGCATGATCAGTCACGTGATCAGTGCATGATCAGTCACACGATCAGTGCATGATCAGCCACGTGATCAGTGCATGATCAGCCACGTGATCAGTGTATGATCAGCTTCGTGATCAGTGCATGATCAGTCACGTGATCAGTGCATGATCAGCCAGGTGATCAGTGCATGATCAGCCACGTGATCAGTGCATGATCAGTCACGTGATCAGTGCATGATCAGCCACGCAAGATCAGTGCATGATCAGCCACGTGTAATCAGCCGTGATCAGTGTTCGATCAGTCACGTGATCAGTGCATGATCAGCCACGTGATCAGTGCATGATCAGCCACGTGATCAGTTTATGATCAGCCAGGTGATCAGTGCATGATCAGCCACGTGATCAGTGCATGATCAGTCACGTGATCAGTGCATGATCAGCCAAGTGATCAGTGTATGATCAGCCACGCGATCAGTGCATGATCAGCCACGTGATCAGTGCATGATCAGCCACGGATCAGTGAATGATCAGCCACGTGATCAGTGCATGATCAGTCACGTGATCAGTGTATGATCAGTCACGTGATCAGTGCATGATCAGCCACGTGATCAGTGCATGATCAGCCACGTGATCAGTGCATGATCAGCTCACGGATCAGTGCATGATCAGCCAGCTTGATTAGTGCATGATCAGCCACGTGATCAGTGCATGATCAGTCACGTGATCAGTGCATGATCAGCCACGTGATCACTGCATGATCAGCCACGTGATCAGTGCATGATCAGCCACGTGATCAGTGCATGATCAGCCACGGGATCAGTGCATGATCAGCCACGCATCAGTGCATGATCAGCACCGCGATCAGTGCATGATCATCACGTGATCAGTGCATGATCAGCCACGTGATCAGTGCATGATCAGCCACGTGATCAGTGCATGATCAGTCACGCGATCAGTGCATGATCAGCCACGTGATCAGTGCATGATCAGCCACGTGATCAGTGTATGATCAGCCACGTGATCAGTGCATGATCAGCCACGATCAGTGTGATGATCAGCCACGCGATCAGTGCATGCACAGTCACGTGATCAGTGCATGATCAGTCACGTGATCAGCGCATGATCAGCCACGTGATCAGTGCATGATCAGTCACGTGATCAGTGCATGATCAGCCACGGATCAGTGCATGATCAGCCACGTGATCAGTGCATGATCAGCCACGTGATCAGTGCATGATCAGCCACGCGATCAGTGCATGATCAGTCACGCGATCAGTGCATGATCAGCCACGTGATCAGTGCATGACAGGCAGGCGATCAGTGCATGATCAGTCACGTGATCAGTGCATGATCAGCCACGATCAGTGCATGATCAGCCACGGATCAGTGCATGATCAGATTACGTGATCAGTGCATGATCAGTCACGTGATCAGTGCATGATCAGCCACGTGATCAGTGCATGATCAGCCACGTGATCAGTGCATGATCAGTCACACGTGATCAGTGCATGATCAGCCACGTGATCAGTGCATGATCAGCCACGTGATCAGTGTATGATCAGTCACGCGATCAGTGCATGATTAGCCACGTGATCAGTGCATGATCAGCCACGGATCAGTGAATGATCAGCCACGTGATCATGCATGATCAGCCACGTGATCATTCGCATGATCAGCCACGTGATCATTGCATGATCAGCCACGTGATCAGTGTATGATCAGCCACGTGATCAGTGCATGATCAGTCACGTGATCAGTGCATGATCAGCCACGATCAGTGCATGATCAGCACGATCAGTGCATGCACAGTCACGCGATCAGTGTATGATCAGCTTCGTCACGATCAGTGCATGATCAGCCACGCGATCGTGCATGATCAGCCACGCGATCAGTGCATGATCTCCCGATAGACGATCAGTGCGTGATCAGTCATGATGAGGCATGGACGCGATGAGTCACGGATCAGCGCATGATCAGCCACGTGATCGCGGAATGATCAGCCACGGATCAGTGCATGATCAGTCCACGTGATCAGTGCATGATCAGTGCACGATTGCCAGGTGATCAGAGTGTACGATCAGCCACGATCAGTGCATGATCAGCTGACGCATCAGTGTATGATCAGTCACGCGATATGCGCATGATCAGCTACGTGATCAGTGCCCATGATCAGCCACGCTATCACTGTATGATTAGTCACGCGATCAGTGCATGATCAGCCACGTGGATCAGTGTATGATCAGTCACGCTATCAGTGTATGATCAGGCACGTGATCAGTGATCAGCCACGTGATCAGCGCATGATCTCCCAGTCGAATACTGTGAATGATCAACCAGTGATCAGGCCGCACAGTCACGTGATCAGTGTATGATCAGCTTCGTGCATGATCAGCCACGTGATCAGTGCATGATCAGTCACGTGATCAGTGCATGATCAGCCACGTGATCAGTGCATGATCAGCCACGTGATCAGTGCATGATCAGCCACGTGATCAGTGCATGATCAGCCACGTGATCAGTGCATGATCAGCCACGTGATCAGTGCATGATCAGTCACGTGATCAGTGCATGATCAGTCACGTGATCAGTGCATGATCAGCCACGTGATCAGTGCATGATCAGCACACGTGATCAGTGCATGATCAGTCACGTGATCAGTGCATGATCAGCCACGTGATCAGTGCATGATCAGCCACGTGATCAGTGCATGATCAGCCACGTGATCAGTGCATGATCAGCCACGTGATCAGTGCATGATCAGCCACGCATGATCAGTGCATGATCAGCCACGTGATCAGTGCATGATCAGCCACGTGATCAGTGCATGATCAGCCACGCACGTCAGTGCATGATCAGCCACGTGATCAGTGCATGATCAGCCACGTGATCAGTGCATGATCAGCCACGTGATCAGTGCATGATCAGCCACGTGATCAGTGCATGATCAGCCACAGTGATCAGTGCATGATCAGCCACGTGATCAGTGCATGATCAGCCACGTGATCAGTGCATGATCAGCCACGTGATCAGTGCATGATCAGCCACGTGATCAGTGCATGATCAGCCACGTGATCAGTGCATGATCAGCCACGTGATCAGTGCATGATCAGCCACGTGATCAGTGCATGATCAGCCACGTGATCAGTGCATGATCAGCCACGTGATCAGTGCATGATCAGCCACGTGATCAGTGCATGATCAGCCACGTGATCAGTGCATGATCAGCCACGTGATCAGTGCATGATCAGCCACGTGATCAGTGCATGATCAGCACGTGATCAGTGCATGATCAGTCACGATCAGTGCATGAGCCAGCCACGATCATCAGCATGATCAGCAGCCGTGATCAGTGCATGATCAGCCACGTGATCAGTGCATGATCAGCCAGTGATCAGTGCATGATCAGTGCATGATCAGTGCATGATCAGCCACGATGTCAGTGCATGATCAGTGCATGATCAGATCAGTGCGTGATCAGTGCATGATCAGCACATGATCAGTGCATGATCATCAGTGTGATCAGCACGATCAGTGAGGCATGATGATCAGCCACGTGATCAGTGCATGATCAGCCACGTGATCAGTGCATGATCAGCCACGTGATCAGTGCATGATCAGCCACGTGATCAGTGCATGATCAGCCACGTGATCAGTGCATGATCAGCCACGTGATCAGTGCATGATCAGCCACGCGATCAGTGCATGATCAGCCACGTGATCAGTGCATGATCAGCCACGTGATCAGTGCATGATCAGCCACGTGATCAGTGCATGATCAGCCACGTGATCAGTGCATGATCAGTCACGTGATCAGTGCATGATCAGCAGCCACGATCAGTGCATGATCAGCCACGTGATCAGTGCATGATCAGCCACGTGATCAGTGCATGATCAGTCACGTGATCAGTGCATGATCAGCCACGTGATCAGTGCATGATCAGTCACGTGATCAGTGCATGATCAGCCACGTGATCAGTGCATGATCAGCCACGTGATCAGTGCATGATCAGCCACGTGATCAGTGCATGATCAGCCACGTGATCAGTGCATGATCAGCCACGTGATCAGTGCATGATCAGCCACGTGATCAGTGCATGATCAGCCACGTGATCAGTGCATGATCAGTCACGTGATCAGTGCATGATCAGCCACGTGATCAGTGCATGATCAGCCACGTGATCAGTGCATGATCAGCATGTGATCAGTGCATGATCAGCCACGTGATCAGTGCATGATGATCAGCCACGTGATCAGTGCATGATCAGCCACGTGATCAGTGCATGATCAGCCACGTGATCAGTGCATGATCAGCCACGTGATCAGTGCATGATCAGTCACGTGATCAGTGCATGATCAGCCACGTGATCAGTGCATGATCAGCCACGTGATCAGTGCATGATCAGTCACGTGATCAGTGCATGATCAGCCACGTGATCAGTGCATGATCAGCACACGTGATCAGTGCATGATCAGCCACGTGATCAGTGCATGATCAGCCACGTGATCAGTGCATGATCAGCCACGTGATCAGTGCATGATCAGCCACGATCAGTGCATGATCAGCCACGTGATCAGTGCATGATCAGCACGCGATCAGATCATGATCAGATCACGTGATCAGTGCATGATCAGCCAGTGCATGATCCACGATCAGTGCATGATCAGCCACGTGATCATCAGTGCATGATCAGCCACGTGATCAGTGCATGATCAGCCACGTGATCAGTGCATGATCAGCCACGTGATCAGTGCATGATCAGCCACGATCAGTGCATGATCAGCCACGTGATCAGTGCATGATCAGCACGTGATCAGTGCATGATCAGCCACGTGATCAGTGCATGATCAGCCACGTGATCAGTGCATGATCAGCCACGTGATCAGTGCATGATCAGCCACGTGATCAGTGCATGATCAGTCACGTGATCAGTGCATGATCAGCCACGTGATCAGTGCATGATCAGCCACGTGATCAGTGCATGATCAGCCACGTGATCAGTGCATGATCAGCCACGCGATCAGTGCATGATCAGCCACGTGATCAGTGCATGATCAGCCACGTGATCAGTGCATGATCAGTCACGTGATCAGTGCATGATCAGCCACGTGATCAGTGCATGATCAGCCACGTGATCAGTGCATGATCAGCCACGTGATCAGTGCATGATCAGCCACGATCATCAGTGCATGATCAGCCACGATGATCAGTGCATGATCAGCAGTGTGATCAGTGCATGATCAGCCACGTGATCAGTGCATGATCAGCCACGTGATCAGTGCATGATCAGATCAGCACGTGATCAGTGCATGATCAGCCACGTGATCAGTGCATGATCAGCCACGTGATCAGTGCATGATCAGCCACGTGATCAGTGCATGATCAGCCACGTCATCAGTGCATGATCAGTCACGTGATCAGTGTGCATGATCAGCCACGATCAGTGCATGATCAGCCACGTGATCAGTGCATGATCAGTCACGTGATCAGTGCATGATCAGCCACACGATCAGTGCATGATCAGCCACGTGATCAGTGCATGATCAGCCACGTGATCAGTGCATGATCAGCCACGTGATCAGTGCATGATCAGCCACGTGATCAGTGATGATCAATGTGATCGTGATCACGTGATCAGTGTATGATCAGTCACGTGATCAGTGCATGATCAGCCACGTGATCAGTGCATGATCAGCCACGTGATCAGTGCATGATCAGTCACGTGATCAGTGCATGATCAGCCACGTGATCAGTGCATGATCAGCCACGTGATCAGTGCATGATCAGCCACGTGATCAGTGCATGATCAGCCACGTGATCAGTGCATGATCAGTCACGTGATCAGTGCATGATCAGCCACGATCAGTGCATGATCAGCCACGTGATCAGTGCATGATCAGCCACGTGATCAGTGCATGATCAGCCACGTGATCAGATCAGTGCGATCAGCACGTGATCAGTGTGCATGATCAGCCACGTGATCAGTGCATGATCAGCCACGTGATCAGTGCATGATCAGCCACGTGATCAGTGCATGATCAGCCACGTGATCAGTGCATGATCAGCCACGTGATCAGTGCATGATCAGTCCACGATCAGTGCATGATCAGTCACGATCAGTGCATGATCAGTCACGTGATCAGTGCATGATCAGCCACGTGATCAGTGCATGATCATCAGCCACGTGATCAGTGCATGATCAGCCACAGTGATCAGTGCATGATCAGCCACGTGATCAGTGCATGATCAGCCACGTGATCAGTGCATGATCAGCCACGTGATCAGTGCATGATCAGTCGTGATCAGTCATGATGATCAGTCACGATCAGTGCATGATCAGCCACGTGATCAGTGCATGATCAGCCACGTGATCAGTGCATGATCAGCCACGTGATCAGTGCATGATCAGCACGTGATCAGTGCATGATCAGCCACGTGATCAGTGCATGATCAGCCACGTGATCAGTGCATGATCAGCCACGCGATCAGTGCATGATCAGCCACGTGATCAGTGCATGATCAGCCACGTGATCAGTGCATGATCAGCCACGTGATCAGTGCATGATCAGCCACGTGATCAGATCAGTGCAGATCAGATCAGTGCATGATCAGCCACGTGATCAGTGCATGATCAGCCACGTGATCAGTGCATGATCAGCCACGTGATCAGTGCATGATCAGCCACGTGATCAGTGCATGATCAGCCACGTGATCAGTGCATGATCAGCCACGTGATCAGTGCATGATCAGCCACGTGATCAGTGCATGATCAGCCACGTGATCAGTGCATGATCAGTGACAGTGATCAGTCAGTGATCATGATCAGTCATGATCAGCCACGATCAGTGCATGATCAGCCACGTGATCAGTGCATGATCAGCCACGTGATCAGTGCATGATCAGCCACGTGATCAGTGCATGATCAGCCACGTGATCAGTGCATGATCAGCCACGTGATCAGTGCATGATCAGCCACGTGATCAGTGCATGATCAGCCACGTGATCAGTGCATGATCAGCCACGTGATCAGTGCATGATCAGCAGCGACGATCAGTGCATGATCAGCCACGTGATCAGTGCATGATCAGCCACGTGATCAGTGCATGATCAGCCACGTGATCAGTGCATGATCAGCCACGTGATCAGTGCATGATCAGCCACGTGATCAGTGCATGATCAGCCACGTGATCAGTGCATGATCAGTCACGATCAGTGCATGATCAGCCACGTGATCAGTGCATGATCAGCCATGATCAGCCACGATCAGTGCATGATCAGCCACGTGATCAGTGCATGATCAGCCACGTGATCAGTGCATGATCAGTCACGTGATCAGTGCATGATCAGCCACGTGATCAGTGCATGATCAGCCACGTGATCAGTGCATGATCAGCACGTGATCAGTGCATGATCAGCCACATGATCAGTGATCAGTCACATGATCAGTGCATGATCAGTCACGTGATCAGTGCATGATCAGCACGTGATCAGTGCATGATCAGCCACGTGATCAGTGCATGATCAGCCACGATCAGATGATCAGTGCATGATCAGCCACGTGATCAGTGCATGATGAGCACGTGATCAGTGCATGATCAGCCACGTGATCAGTGCATGATCAGCCACGTGATCAGTGCATGATCAGCCACGTGATCAGTGCATGATCAGTCACGTGATCAGTGTATGATCAGCCACGTGATCAGTGCATGATCAGCCACGTGATCAGTGCATGATCAGCCACGTGATCAGTGCATGATCAGTCACGATCAGTGCATGATCAGCCACGTGATCAGTGATCAGTGCATGCAGCCACGTGATCAGTGCATGATCAGCCACGTGATCAGTGCATGATCAGCACGTGATCAGTGCATGATCAGTCACGTGATCAGTGCATGATCAGCCACGTGATCAGTGCATGATCAGCACGTGATCAGTGCATGATCAGTCACACGATCAGTGCATGATCAGCCACGTGATCAGTGCATGATCAGCCACGTGATCAGTGCATGATCAGCACGCGATCAGTGCATGATCAGCCACGTGATCAGTGCATGATCAGCCACGTGATCAGTGCATGATCAGCCACGTGATCAGTGCATGATCAGCCACGTGATCAGTGCATGATCAGCCACGTGATCAGTGCATGATCAGCCACGTGATCAGTGCATGATCAGCCACGTGATCAGTGCATGATCAGCCACGTGATCAGTGCATGATCAGCCACGTGATCAGTGCATGATCAGCACGTGATCAGTGCATGATCAGCCACGTGATCAGTGCATGATCAGCCACGTGATCAGTGCAGTGATGATCAGCCACGTGATCAGTGCATGATCAGCCACGTGTGATCAGTGTGCATGATCAGCCACGCGATCAGTGCATGATCAGCCACGTGATCAGTGCATGATCAGCCACGTGATCAGTGCATGATCATGCCACGTGATCAGTGCATGATCAGTCACACGATCAGTGCATGATCAGCCACGTGATCAGTGCATGATCAGCCACGTGATCAGTGCATGATCAGCCACGTGATCAGTGCATGATCAGCCACGATCAGTGTGTGCATGATCAGCCACGTGATCAGTGCATGATCAGCCACGTGATCAGTGCATGATCAGCCACGTGATCAGTGCATGATCAGTCACGTGATCAGTGCATGATCAGCCACGATCAGATCAGTGCATGATCAGCCACGTGATCAGTGCATGATCAGCCACGTGATCAGTGCATGATCAGTCACGTGATCAGTGCATGATCATGATCAGCCACGATCAGTGCATGATCAGCCACGTGATCAGTGCATGATCAGCCACGTGATCAGTGCATGATCAGCCACGTGATCAGTGCATGATCAGCCACGTGATCAGTGCATCAGCACGTGATCAGTGCATGATCAGCCACGTGATCAGTGCATGATCAGCCACGTGATCAGTGCATGATCAGCCACGTGATCAGTGCATGATCAGCCACGTGATCAGTGCATGATCAGTGATCAGTGCATGATCAGCCACATGATCAGTGCATGATCAGCCACGTGATCAGTGCATGATCAGCCACGTGATCAGTGCATGATCAGCCACGTGATCAGTGCATGATCAGCCACGCGATCAGTGCATGATCAGCACGTGATCAGTGCATGATCAGCCACGTGATCAGTGCATGATCAGCCACGTGATCAGTGCATGATCAGCCACGTGATCAGTGCATGATCAGCACGTGATCAGTGCATGATCAGCAGTCACGATCAGTGCATGATCAGCCACGTGATCAGTGTGCATGATCAGCCACAGATCAGTGCATGATCAGCAGTCACGTGATCAGTGCATGATCAGCCACGTGATCAGTGCATGATCAGCACGTGATCAGTGCATGATCAGTCACGTGATCAGTGCATGATCAGCCACGTGATCAGTGCATGATCAGCCACGTGATCAGTGTGCATGATCAGATCAGCCACGTGATCAGTGCATGATCAGCCACGATCAGCATGATCAGCCACGTGATCAGTGCATGATCAGCAGCACGTGATCAGTGCATGATCAGCCACGTGATCAGTGCATGATCAGCCACGTGATCAGTGCATGATCAGCCACGTGATCAGTGCATGATCAGCCACGTGATCAGTGCATGATCAGCCACGTGATCAGTGCATGATCAGCCACGTGATCAGTGCATGATCAGCCACGCATGATCAGTGCATGATCAGCCACGTGATCAGTGCATGATCAGCCACGTGATCAGTGCATGATCAGCCACGTGATCAGTGCATGATCAGTCACGTGATCATCAGTGCATGATCAGCCACGTGATCAGTGCATGATCAGCCACGTGATCAGTGCATGATCAGCCAGTGTGATCAGTGCATGATCAGCCACGTGATCAGTGCATGATCAGCCACGTGATCAGTGCATGATCAGTCAGTGATCAGTGCATGATCAGCCACGTGATCAGTGCATGATCAGCACGTGATCAGTGCATGATCAGCCACGATGATCAGTGCAGTGCATGATCAGCCACGTGATCAGTGCATGATCAGCCACGTGATCAGTGCATGATCAGCCACGTGATCAGTGCATGATCAGCCACGTGATCAGTGCATGATCAGCCACGTGATCAGTGCATGATCAGCCACGTGATCAGTGCATGATCAGCCACGTGATCAGTGCATGATCAGCCACGTGATCAGTGTGCATGATCAGCCACGATCAGTGCATGATCAGCACGTGATCAGTGCATGATCAGCCACGCGATCAGTGCATGATCAGCACGCAGATCAGTGCATGATCAGCCACGATCAGTGCATGATCAGCCACGTGATCAGTGCATGATCATCAGTGATCAGCGATCAGATCAGTGCATGATCAGCCACGTGATCAGTGCATGATCAGCCACGTGATCAGTGCATGATCAGCCACGTGATCAGTGCATGATCAGCACGTGATCAGTGCATGATCAGTCACGATCAGTGCATGATCAGCACACGTGATCAGTGCATGATCAGCCACGTGATCAGTGCATGATCAGCACGTGATCAGTGCATGATCAGCCACGTGATCAGTGCATGATCAGCCACGATCATCAGTGATCAGCACACGATCAGTGCATGATCAGCCACGATCAGTGCATGATCAGCCACGTGATCAGTGCATGATCAGCACGATCAGTGCATGATCAGCCACGCGATCAGTGCATGATCAGCCACGTGATCAGTGCATGATCAGCCACGTGATCAGTGCATGATCAGTCACGTGATCAGTGCATGATCAGCCACGTGATCAGTGCATGATCAGCACACGATCAGTGCATGATCAGCCACGTGATCAGTGCATGATCAGCCACGTGATCAGTGCATGATCAGCCACGTGATCAGTGCATGATCAGCCACGTGATCAGTGCATGATCAGCAGCCGATCAGTGCATGATCAGCCATCAGTGCATGATCAGATCATGATCAGCACGATCAGTCACGTGATCAGCCATCAGTGCATGCATGATCAGATCAGCGTGATCAGTGCATGATCAGCCACGTGATCAGTGCATGATCAGCCACGTGATCAGTGCATGATCAGCCACGTGATCAGTGCATGATCAGCCACGTGATCAGTGCATGATGATCAGCCACGTGTGATCAGTGCATGATCAGTCACGTGATCAGTGCATGATCATCAGCCACGTGATCAGTGCATGATCAGTGCACGTGATCAGTGCATGATCAGCCACGTGATCAGTGCATGATCAGCCACGTGATCAGTGCATGATCAGCCACGTGATCAGTGCATGATCAGCCACGTGATCAGTGCATGATCAGCCACGTGATCAGTGCATGATCAGCCACGTGATCAGTGCATGATCAGCCACGATCAGTGCATGCATGATCAGTGCGTGATCAGTGCATGATCAGCCACGTGATCAGTGCATGATCAGCCACGTGATCAGTGCATGATCAGCCACGTGATCAGTGCATGATCAGCCACGTGATCAGTGCATGATCAGCCACGTGATCAGTGCATGATCAGCCACGTGATCAGTGCATGATCAGCCACGTGATCAGTGCATGATCAGCACACGTGATCAGTGCATGATCAGCCACGTGATCAGTGCATGATCAGCACACGATCAGTGCATGATCAGCACACGTGATCAGTGCATGATCAGCCACGATCAGTGCATGATCAGCCAGCGGTGATCAGTGTGCATGATCAGTCACGTGATCAGTGCATGATCAGCCACGTGATCAGTGCATGATCAGCCACGTGATCAGTGCATGATCAGCCACGATCAGTGCATGATCAGCCACGTGATCAGTGCATGATCAGCCACGTGATCAGTGCATGATCAGCCACGTGATCAGTGCATGATCAGTCACGTGATCAGTGCATGATCAGCCACGTGATCAGTGCATGATCAGCCACGTGATCAGTGCATGATCAGCCACGTGATCAGTGCATGATCAGCCACGTGATCAGTGCATGATCAGCCACGTGATCAGTGCATGATCAGCACGTGATCAGTGCATGAGCCACGTGATCAGTGCATGATCAGCCACGTGATCAGTGCATGATCAGCCACGTGATCAGTGCAGTGATGATCAGCCACGTGATCAGTGCATGATCAGCCACGTGATCAGATCAGTGCATCAGATCAGCAGTGCATCAGTGCATGATCAGCCACATGATCAGATGATGATGAGCCACGCCACGATCAGTGCATGATCAGCCACGTGATCAGTGCATGATCAGTCACGTGATCAGTGCATGATCAGCCACGTGATCAGTGCATGATCAGCCACGTGATCAGTGCATGATCAGCCACGTGATCAGTGCATGATCAGCCACGTGATCAGTGCATGATCAGCCACGTGATCAGTGCATGATCAGCCACGTGATCAGTGTGCATGATCAGCCACGTGATCAGTGCATGATCAGCCACGCCATCAGTGCATGATCAGCCACGTGATCAGTGCATGATCAGCCACGTGATCAGTGCATGATCAGCCACGTGATCAGTGCATGATCAGCCACGTGATCAGTGCATGATCAGCCACGCGATCAGTGCATGATCAGCCACGTGATCAGTGCATGATCAGCCACGTGATCAGTGCATGATCAGCACGTGATCAGTGCATGATCAGCCACGTGATCAGTGCATGATCAGCCACGATCATCAGTGCATGATCAGCCACGTGATCAGTGCATGATCAGCCACGTGATCAGTGCATGATCAGCAGCGTGATCAGTGCATGATCAGCAGTCGTGATCAGTGCATGATGATCAGCACACGAATCAGTGCATGATCAGCCACGTGATCAGTGCATGATGATCAGCCACGTGATCAGTGCATGATCAGCCACGTGATCAGTGCATGATCAGATCACGTGATCAGCCACATGATCAGTGCATCAGCCACGTGAATCAGTGCATGATCAGATCAGTGCATGATCAGTCACGTCAGTGCATGATCAGCCACGCCATGATCAGTGCATGATCAGCCACGTGATCAGTGCATGATCAGCCACGATCAGTGCATGATCAGTCACGTGATCAGTGCATGATCAGCCACGTGATCAGTGCATGATCAGCCACGTGATCAGTGCATGATCAGCCACGTGATCAGTGCATGATCAGCACACGATCAGTGCATGATCAGCACGTGATCAGTCAGCATGATCAGTCACGTGATCAGTGCATGATCAGCCACGTGATCAGTGCATGATCAGATCAGCACGCGATCAGTGCATGATCAGCCACGTGATCAGTGCATGATCAGTCACGTGATCAGTGCATGATCAGCTTCGTGATCAGTGCATGATCAGCCACGTGATGATCAGTGCATGATCAGCCACGTGATCAGTGCATGATCAGCCACGATCAGTGTGATGATCAGCCACGTGATCAGTGCATGATCAGCCACGTGATCAGTGCATGATCAGCCACGATCAGTGCATGATCAGCCACACGATCAGTGCATGATCAGTCAGTGACGATCAGTGCATGATCAGCCACGTGATCAGTGCATGATCAGCCACGTGATCAGTGCATGATCAGCCACGTGATCAGTGCATGATCAGCCACGTGATCAGTGCATGATCAGCCACGTGATCAGTGCATGATCAGCCACGTGATCAGTGCATGATCAGCCACGTGATCAGTGCATGATCAGCCACGTGATCAGTGCATGATCAGCCACGTGATCAGTGCATGATCAGCCACGTGATCAGTGCATGATCAGCCACGTGATCAGTGCATGATCAGCCACGTGATCAGTGCATGATCAGCCACGTGATCAGTGCATGATCAGTCACGTGATCAGTGCATGATCAGCAGCCACGTGATCAGTGCATGATCAGCCACGTGATCAGTGCATGATCAGCCACGTGATCAGTGCATGATCAGCCACGTGATCAGTGCATGATCAGCCACGTGATCAGTGCATGATCAGCCACGTGATCAGTGCATGATCAGCCACGTGATCAGTGCATGATCAGCCACGTGATCAGTGCATGATCAGCCACGTGATCAGTGCATGATCAGCCACGTGATCAGTGCATGATCAGCCACGTGATCAGTGCATGATCAGCCACGTGATCAGTGTGATCAGATCACGTGATCAGTGCATGATCAGCCACGATCAGTGCAGTGCATGATCAGCCACGTGATCAGTGCATGATCAGCCACGTGATCAGTGCATGATCAGCCACGTGATCAGTGCATGATCAGCCACGTGATCAGTGCATGATCAGCAGCACGTGATCAGTGCATGATCAGCCACGTGATCAGTGCATGATCAGCCACGTGATCAGTGCATGATCAGCCACGTGATCAGTGCATGATCAGCCACGTGATCAGTGCATGATCAGCCACGTGATCAGTGCATGATCAGCCACAGTCAGTGCATGATCAGTCACGTGATCAGTGTGCCAGTCAGTCACAGTGATCAGTGCATGATCAGCATCAGCCACGTGATCAGTGCATGATCAGCCACGTGATCAGTGCATGATCAGCCACGTGATCAGCATGATCAGCCACGTGATCAGTGCATGATCAGCATCAGTGATCAGTGCATGATCAGCCACGTGATCAGTGCATGATCAGCCACGTGATCAGTGCATGATCAGCCACGTGATCAGTGCATGATCAGCCACGTGATCAGTGCATGATCAGCCACGTGATCAGTGCATGATCAGCCACGCATCAGTGATCAGTGCGATGATCAGCACGTGATCAGTGCATGATCAGCCACGTGATCAGTGCATGATCAGCCACGTGATCAGTGCATGATCAGCCACGTGATCAGTGCATGATCAGCCACGTGATCAGTGCATGATCAGCCACGTGATCAGTGCATGATCAGTCACGTGATCAGTGCATGATCAGCCACGTGATCAGTGCATGATCAGCCACGTGATCAGTGCATGATCAGCCACGTGATCAGTGCATGATCAGTCACGTGATCAGTGTCATGATCAGAGCACAGTCACGTGATCAGTGCATGATCAGCCACGTGATCAGTGCATGATCAGCCACGATCAGTGCATGATCAGCGACGATCAGTGCATGATCAGCCACGTGATCAGTGCATGATCAGCCACGTGATCAGTGCATGATCAGTCACGTGATCAGTGCATGATCAGCCACGTGATCAGTGCATGATCAGCCACGTGATCAGTGCATGATCAGCCACGCGATCAGTGTGCATGATCAGCCACGTGATCAGTGCATGATCAGCCACGTGATCAGTGCATGATCAGCCACGTGATCAGTGCATGATCAGCCACGTGATCAGTGCATGATCAGCCACGTGATCAGTGCATGATCAGCCACGTGATCAGTGCATGATCACGTGATCAGTGTGATCAGATCAGCCACGATCAGTGCATGATCAGCCACGATCAGTGCATGATCAGCCACGTGATCAGTGTGCATGATCAGTCACGTGATCAGTGCATGATCAGCACGTGATCAGTGCATGATCAGCCACGTGATCAGTGCATGATCAGCACACGTGATCAGTGCATGATCAGTCACGTGATCAGTGTATGATCAGCCACGTGATCAGTGCATGATCAGCCACGTGATCAGTGCATGATCAGCCACGTGATCAGTGCATGAGATCACGATCAGTGCATGATCAGCCATGATCAGCATGATCAGTCACGATCAGTGCATGATCAGCCACGTGATCAGTGCATGATCAGTCACGTGATCAGTGCATGATCAGTCACGTGATCAGTGCATGATCAGCCACGTGATCAGTGCATGATCAGCCACGTGATCAGTGCATGATCAGCCACGTGATCAGTGCATGATCAGCCACGTGATCAGTGCATGATCAGCCACGTGATCAGTGCATGATCAGCCACGTGATCAGTGCATGATCAGTCACGTGATCAGTGCATGATCAGCACGTGATCAGTGCATGATCAGCACGTGATCAGTGCATGATCAGTCACGTGATCAGTGATCAGTCATGATCAGTGCATGATCAGTCACGATCAGTGCATGATCAGCCACGTGATCAGTGCATGATCAGTCACGTGATCAGTGCATGATCAGCCACGTGATCAGTGCATGATCAGCCACGTGATCAGTGCATGATCAGCACGTGATCAGTGCATGATCAGCCACGCATGATCAGTGCATGATCAGCCACGTGATCAGTGCATGATCAGCCACGTGATCAGTGCATGATCAGCCACGTGATCAGTGCATGATCAGCCACGTGATCAGTGCATGATCAGCCACGTGATCAGTGCATGATCAGCCACGTGATCAGTGCATGATCAGCACGTGATCATCAGTGTGCATGATCAGCAGCGTGATCAGTGCATGATCAGCCACGTGATCAGTGCATGATCAGCCACGTGATCAGTGCATGATCAGCCACGTGATCAGTGCATGATCAGCCACGTGATCAGTGCATGATCAGCCACGTGATCAGTGCATGATCAGCCACGTGATCAGTGCATGATCAGCAGCCACGTGATCAGTGCATGATCAGCAGCACGATCAGTGCATGATCAGCAGCGCATCAGTCAGTGATCAGCCACATGATCAGCAGCGATCAGTGCGATCAGCAGCGCGATCAGTGCATGATCAGCCACGTGATCAGTGTGATCATGATCAGCCACGTGATCAGTGCATGATCAGCCACGTGATCAGTGCATGATCAGCCACGTGATCAGTGCATGATCAGCCACGTGATCAGTGCATGATCAGCCACGTGATCAGTGCATGATCAGCCACGTGATCAGTGCATGAGCAGCGTGATCAGTGCATGATCAGTCACGTGATCAGTGCATGATCAGCCACGTGATCAGTGCATGAGTCAGTCACGTGATCAGTGCATGATCAGCCACGTGATCAGTGCATGATCAGCATGATCAGTGTGCATGATCAGCCACGTGATCAGTGCATGATCAGCCACGTGATCAGTGCATGATCAGCCACGTGATCAGTGCATGATCAGCCACGTGATCAGTGCATGATCAGTCACGTGATCAGTGCATGATCAGCACACGATCAGTGCATGATCAGCCACGTGATCAGTGCATGATCAGCCACGTGATCAGTGCATGATCAGTCACGTGATCAGTGCATGATCAGCCACGTGATCAGTGCATGATCAGCCACGTGATCAGTGCATGATCAGTCACGCCAGACGTGATCAGTGTATGATCAGCCACGTGATCAGTGCATGATCAGCCACGTGATCAGTGCATGATCAGCACGTGATCAGTGCATGATCAGTCACGTGATCAGTGCATGATCAGCAGTGCATGATCAGTGCATGATCAGCCACGTGATCAGTGCATGATCAGCCACGATCAGTGCATGATCAGTGCATGATCAGTGCATGATCAGTCACGTGATCAGTGTATGATCAGCCACGTGATCAGTGCATGATCAGCCACGTGATCAGTGCATGATCAGCCACGTGATCAGTGCATGATCAGCCACGTGATCAGTGCATGATCAGCCACGTGATCAGTGCATGATCAGATCACGATGATCAGTGCATGATCAGCACGTGATCAGTGCATGATGATCAGCCACGTGATCAGTGCATGATCAGCAGTGTGATCAGTGCATGATCAGCCACGTGATCAGTGCATGATCAGCCACGTGATCAGTGCATGATCAGCCACGTGATCAGTGTGCATGATCAGCCACACGATCAGTGCATGATCAGCCACGTGATCAGTGCATGATCAGCCACGTGATCAGTGCATGATCAGCCACGTGATCAGTGCATGATCAGCCACGTGATCAGTGCATGATCAGCAGCACGTGATCAGTGCATGATCAGTCACATGATCAGTGCATGATCAGCCACGCGATCAGTGCATGATCAGCCACGTCAGTGCATGATCAGATCACGTGATCAGTGTGCATGATCAGCCACGTGATCAGTGCATGATCAGCCACGTGATCAGTGCATGATCAGCCACGTGATCAGTGCATGATCAGCCACGTGATCAGTGCATGATCAGCCACGTGATCAGTGCATGATCAGCCACGTGATCAGTGCATGATCAGCCACGCGATCAGTGCATGATCAGCCACGTGATCAGTGCATGATCAGCCACGTGATCAGTGCATGATCAGCCACGTGATCAGTGCATGATCAGCCACGTGATCAGTGCATGATCAGCCACGTGATCAGTGCATGATCAGCACGTGATCAGATCAGATCATGATCAGCAGACAGTGCATGTGCATGATCAGCCACACGATCAGTGCATGATCATCAGCACGTGATCAGTGCATGATCACCACGATCAGTGCATGATCAGCCACGTGATCAGTGCATGATCAGCCACGTGATCAGTGCATGATCAGTCACGTGATCAGTGCATGATCAGCCACGTGATCAGTGCATGATCAGCCACGTGATCAGTGCATGATCAGCAGTGATGATCAGATCAGTGCATGATCAGCCACGTGATCAGTGCATGATCAGCCACGCGATCAGTGCATGATCAGCCACGTGATCAGTGCATGATCAGCCACGTGATCAGTGCATGATCAGCCACGATGATCAGTGCATGATCAGCCACGTGATCAGTGTGATGATCAGCCACGTGATCAGTGCATGATCAGCCACGTGATCAGTGCATGATCAGCCACGTGATCAGTGCATGATCAGCCACGTGATCAGTGCATGATCAGCCACGTGATCAGTGCATGATCAGCCACGTGATCAGTGCATGATCAGCCACGTGATCAGTGCATGATGATCAGCCACGTGATCAGTGCATGATCAGTGACATGTGAGTGCATGATCAGCACACGATCAGTGTGCATGATCAGTCACGTGATCAGTGCATGATCAGCCACGTGATCAGTGCATGATCAGCACGTGATCAGTGCATGATCAGCCACGTGATCAGTGCATGATCAGCCACGTGATCAGTGCATGATCAGCCACGTGATCAGTGCATGATCAGCCACGTGATCAGTGCATGATCAGCCACGTGATCAGTGCATGATCAGCCACGTGATCAGTGCATGATCAGCCACGTGATCAGTGCATGATCAGCCACGTGATCAGTGCATGATCAGCCACGTGATCAGTGCATGATCAGCACGTGATCAGTGCATCAGCCACGTGATCAGTGCATGATCAGCCACGTGATCAGTGCATGATCAGCCACGTGATCAGTGCATGATCAGCCACGTGATCAGTGCATGATCAGCCACGTGATCAGTGCATGATCAGCCACGTGATCAGTGCATGATCAGATCAGCATGATCAGCCACGTGATCAGTGCATCAGATCACGCGTGATCAGTGCATGATCAGCCACGTGATCAGTGCATCAGATCAGCACGTGATCAGATCAGCATGATCAGTGCATGATGATCAGCATGATGCATGATCAGTCACGATGATCAGTGCATGATCACGTGATCATGATCAGCCACGTGATCAGTGCATGATCAGCCACGTGATCAGTGCATGATCAGTCACGTGATCAGTGCATGATCAGCCACGTGATCAGTGCATGATCAGCAGCATGTGATCAGTGCATGATCAGCAGTGATCAGTGCATGATCAGCCACGTGATCAGTGCATGATCAGCCACGTGATCAGTGCATGATCAGCCACGTGATCAGTGCATGATCAGCCACGTGATCAGTGCATGATCAGCCACGTGATCAGTGCATGATCAGCCACGTGATCAGTGCATGATCAGCCACGTGATCAGTGCATGATCAGCACGTGATCAGTGCATGATCAGTCACGTGATCAGTGCATGATCAGTCACGTGATCAGATCATGATCATCAGCACGTGATCAGTGCATGATCAGTGATCGTGATCAGTGTGCATGATCAGCCACGCGATCAGTGCATGATCAGCCACGTGATCAGTGCATGATCAGCCACGTGATCAGTGCATGATCAGCCACGTGATCAGTGCATGATCAGCCACGTGATCAGTGCATGATCAGCCACGCATGATCAGTGCATGATCAGTCACGATCAGTGCATGATCAGCCACGTGATCAGTGCATGATCAGCCACGCGATCAGTGCATGATCAGTCACGTGATCAGTGCAGTGCATGATCAGCCACATGATCAGTGCATGATCAGCCACGTGATCAGTGCATGATCAGCCACGCGATCAGTGCATGATCAGCCAGTGTGATCAGTGCATGATCAGCACACGTGATCAGTGCATGATCATGATCAGCGTGATCAGTGCATGATCAGCCACGTGATCAGTGCATGATCAGCAGTGATCAGTGTGATCAGTCAGCATGATCAGTCACGTGATCAGTGCATGATCAGTGCATCAGTGCGTGATCAGTGCATGATCAGCCACGTGATCAGTGCATGATCAGCATGATCAGTGATCAGTGCATGATGAGCCACGTGATCAGTGCATGATCAGCCACGTGATCAGTGCATGATCAGCACGTGATCAGTGCATGATCAGCCACAGCGATGATCAGTGCATGATCAGCCACGTGATCAGTGCATGATCAGTCACGTGATCAGTGCATGATCAGCCACGTCAGAGTCATGATCAGCCACGATCAGTGATCAGATCACAGTGATCAGATGCATGATCAGTCATCAGCAGTGACGTGATCAGTGCATGATCAGCACGTGATCAGTGCATGATCAGCCACGTGATCAGTGCATGATCAGCCACGTGATCAGTGCATGATCAGCCACGTGATCAGTGCATGATCAGCCACGTGATCAGTGCATGATCAGCCACGTGATCAGTGCATGATCAGCCACGTGATCAGTGCATGATCAGCAGCACGATCAGTGCATGATCAGCCACGTGATCAGTGCATGATCAGCCACGTGATCAGTGCATGATCAGCCACGTGATCAGTGCATGATCAGCCACGTGATCAGTGCAGATCAGTGCGATCAGCCGCGGACGCGTGAATGATAGCTGATACGATCAGTGCGTACGATCAGTCACGTGATCAGTGCATCGATCAGCCAGGTGATCAGTGCATGACGCACGCGGATCAGTGCATGCGCAGCCCGTGACAGTGCATGATTTCAGCCACGTGATCAGTGGGCCGTTGACTGCGCCGCCGTGGTCAGCGCATGATCTTCATGTGATCAGTGCATGCACAGTCACGTGACCAGTGTATGATCAGCTTCGTGATCAGTGCATGATCAGCCACTTGATCAGTGCATGATCAGCTTCGTGATCAGGCGTGTGATCAGTGCATGATCAGTCACATGATCAGTGTATGATCAGCCACGTGATCAGTGCATGTGCAGTCTCGTGATCAGTGTATGATCAGGCACGTGATCAGTGCATGATCAGTCACGTGATCAGTGTATGACATGGTCAGTCACGATCAGTGCATGATCAGCTTCACGATCAGTGCATGATCAGCCACGGATCAGTGCATGATCAGCCACGTGATCAGTGCATGATCAGTCACGTGATCAGTGTTCATGCATCAGTCACGTGATCAGTGTATGATCAGCCACGTGATCAGTGCATGATCAGCCACGTGATCAGTGCATGATCAGGCACGTGATCAGTGCATGATCAGCCACGTGATCAGTGCATGATCAGCCACGTGATCAGTGCATGCACAGTCACGTGATCAGTGTATGATCAGCCACGTGATCAGTGCATGATCAGCCACGTGATCAGTGCATGATCAGCCACGTGATCAGTGCATGATCAGCCACGTGATCAGTGCATGATCAGTCACGTGATCAGTGCATGATCAGCCACGATCAGTGCATGATCAGCCACGTGATCAGTGCATGATCAGCCACGTGATCAGCGCATGATCAGTCACGTCGATCAGTGCATGATCAGCCACGTGATCAGTGCATGATCAGTCACGTGATCAGTGTATGATCAGCCACGTGATCAGTGCATGATCAGCACACGTGATCAGTGCATGATCAGCCACGTGATCAGTGCATGATCAGTCACGTGATCAGTGCATGATCAGCCACGTGATCAGTGCATGATCAGCCACGGTGATCAGTGCATGATCAGTCACGTGATCAGTGCATGATCAGCCACGTGATCAGTGCATGATCAGCCACGTGATCAGTGCATGATCAGCCACGTGATCAGTGCATGATCAGCCACGTGATCAGTGCATGATCAGCCACGCGATCAGTGCATGATCAGTCACGTGATCAGTGCATGATCAGTCACATGATCAGTGTATGATCAGATCACGGATCAGTGCATGATCAGCCACGTGATCAGTGCATGATCAGGCCACGTGATCAGTGCATGATCAGCACGTGATCAGTGCATGATCAGCCACGTGATCAGTGCATGATCAGCCACGCGATCAGTGCATGATCAGCCACGTGATCAGTGCATGATCAGCCACGTGATCAGTGCATGATCAGCCACGCGATCAGTGCATGATCAGTCACGTGATCAGTGCATGATCAGCCACGTGATCAGTGCATGATCAGGCACGTGATCAGTGCATGATCAGCCACGTGATCAGTGTGCATGATCAGTCACGTGATCAGTGCATGATCAGCCACGTGATCAGTGCATGATCAGCCACGTGATCAGTGCATGATCAGCCACGCAGACTCAGTGCATGATCAGCCACGCGATCAGTGCATGATCAGCCACGTGATCAGTGCATGATCAGTCACGGTGATGAATGCATGATCAGCCACGATCAGTGCATGATCAGGCACGTGATCAGTGCATGATCAGGCATGTGATCAGTGCATGATCAGCCATGATCATGATCAGCCACGTGATCAGTGCGATGAGCCATGTGATCAGTGCATGATCAGCCACGTGATCAGTGCATGATCAGCACGTGATCAGTGCATGATCAGCCACGTAATCAGTGCATGATCAGCCACGTGATCAGTGTATGATCAGCCACGTGATCAGTGCATGATCAGCCACGTGATCAGTGCATGATCAGCCACGTGATCAGTGCATGATCAGTCACGTGATCAGTGCATGATCAGTCACGTGATCAGTGCATGATCAGCCACGAGATCAGTGCATGATCAGCCATGTGATCAGTGCATGCACAGTCACGTGATCAGTGCATGATCAGCCACGATCAGTGCATGATCAGCCACGTGATCAGTGCATGATCAGGCAGGTGATGAGTGCATGATCAGTCACGTGATAAGTGCATGATCAGGCACGTGATCAGTTCTTGATCAGGCGTGTGATCAGTGCATGATCAGTCACATGATCAGTGTATGATCAGCCACGTGATCAGTGCATGATAGCCACGTGACCCCTGCATGATCAGTCACGTGATCAGTGCATGATGAGCCATGGGATCAGTGCATGATCAGCATGATGTGATCAGTGCATGAAAGCTACGTGACCAGTGCATGATCAGCCACGTAATCAGTGCATCATCAGCCACGTGATCATTGCATGTTCAGCCACGTGATCAGTGCATGCACAGTCACGTGATCAGTGTATGATCAGCTTCGTGATCAGTGCATGATCAGCCACGTGATCAGTGCATGATCAGCCACGTGATCAGTGCATGATCACAGTGTGATCAGTGCATGATCAGCCACGTGATCAGTGCATGATCAGCCACGTGATCAGTGCATGATCAGCCACGTGATCAGTGCATGATCAGCCACGTGATCAGTGCATGATCAGTCACGTGATCAGTGCATGATCAGCCACGTGATCAGTGCATGATCAGCCACGTGATCAGTGCATGATCAGCAACGTGATCAGTGCATGATCAGCCACGTGATCAGTGTATGATCAGCACACGTGATCAGTGCATGATCAGCCATGATAGTGATCATCAGTGTATGATCAGCCTCGTGATCAGTGCATGATCAGCCACGTGATCAGTGCATGATCAGCCACGTGATCAGTGCATGATCAGCCACGTGATCAGTGCATGATCAGCCACGTGATCAGTGCATGATCAGTCACGTGATCAGTGCATGATCAGCTGTGATCAGTGCATGATCAGCCACGTGATCAGTGCATGATCAGGCACGTGATCAGTGCATGATCAGCCACGTGATCAGTGCATGATCAGTCACGTGATCAGTGCATGATCAGCCACGTGATCAGTGCATGATCAGCACGTGATCAGTGCATGATCAGTCACGTGATCAGTGTATGATCAGCTTCGTGATCAGTGCATGATCAGCACGCGATCAGTGCATGATCAGCCACGTGATCAGTGCATGATCAGGCACGCGATCAGTGCATGATCAGTCACGTGATCAGTGCATGATCAGCCACGATCAGTGCATGATCAGCCACGTGATCAGTGTATGATCAGCCACGTGATCAGTGCATGATCAGCAGGAGTGCGATCATCAGCAAACGTGATCAGTGCATGATCAGCCACGTGATCAGTGCATGATCAGACACGTGATCAGTGCATGATCAGTCACGAGATCAGTGCATGATCAGCCACGATCAGTGCATGATCAGTCACGTGATCAGTGTATGATCAGCCACGTGATCAGTGCATGATCAGCCATGATCAGCCATATGATCAGTGCATGTGATCAGTGCATGATCAGTCACGTGATCAGTGCATGATCAGCCACGTGATCAGTGCATGATCAGCCACGTGATGCATGATCAGTCACGTGATCAGTGCATGATCAGCACGTGATCAGTGCATGATCAGCCACGTGATCAGTGCATGATCAGTCACGGTGATCAGTGCATGATCAGCCACGTGATCAGTGCATGATCAGCCACGTGATCAGTGCATGATCAGCCACGTGATCAGTGCATGATCAGTCACGTGATCAGTGCATGATAGCCACGTGATCAGTGCATGATCAGTCACGATCAGATCACTGTATGATCAGCCACTGATCAGTGCATGATAGCCACGTGATCAGTGCGATCATCAGTGATGCGATCAGTGAACAGTCACGTGATCAGTGCATGATCAGGCACGTGATCAGTGCATGATAGCTACGTGACCAGTGCATGATCAGTCACGTGATCAGTGCATGATCAGCCACATGATCAGTGCAAGATAGCCACGTGATCAGTGTATGACAGTCACGCGATCACCGCGATCAGTCACGTGATCAGTGCATGATCACAGCCACGGGATCAGTGCATGATCAGCCACGGATCAGTTCGTACAATCAGCACGTGATCATCAGCATGATCAGCCACGCGATCAGAGCATGAATCAGGCACGTGATTCAGCCACGTTAGCATGATCAGCCACTGATCAGTGCATTATCAGCCATGTGATCAGTGCATGATCAGGCGCGGACGTGATCAGTGCATGCACAGTCACGCGATCAGTGTGTGATCAGTAACGCGGATCAGGTCGTGTATGATCCGCCACATGATCAGCGAATGATTAACCACGCACTCGACCGCGATCAGTCAGGTGATCAGTGTACGATCAGGTACGGGATCACTACGCTCAGCCACGGATCAGTGCATGGTCAGTCACGTGATCAGTGTATGATTGCGCGGATCAGAGCGTGATCAGCTCACGCGATAAATGCATGATCACCACGGGATCAGTGTATGCACAATCATGTGATCAGTGCATGATCAGCCACGTGATCAGTGCATGATCAGTCACGCAGATCATGGAATGATCAGCCACGTGATCAGGTCATGATCAGCCACGCGACCAGCACATGATCAACCAGATCAGTGTATTCAGCAGGTGATATGCGTGGCGATCAGCCACGCGATCAGTGCATGATCAGTCACGTGATAAATGCATAATGGTCAGGCAAGATGATGATCAATGCGATCATTGTTCAATCAGCCACGAATCAGTGCGTGATCAGCTACGAGATCAGTGCATGATCACCTACGGACGCAGTGAATGATCAGTCACCTGATCCCCGGCATGATGAGCTACGGAACAGTGCAGATGAGACATGGTATCAGTGCATGAGAGCTATGTGATCAGCGTAAGGATCAGCCACGTGACAGTGCATGATCAAAGTTAATCAGTGCATGATCAGCCACGATCAGTGCAATGATCAGCCACGAATCAGTGTATGATCAGTCACGTGATCAGTGCATGATCAGCTACGTCAGATTACGATCAGCCATGATTAGCCACGGATCAGTGCATGATCAGCCACAGTGATCATCAGATCAGTGCGTGATCAGTGCATGATCAGCCACGTGATCAGTGCATGATCAGCCACGTGATCAGTGCATGATCAGTCACGATCAGTGCATGATCAGCCACGTGATCAGTGCATGATCAGCCACGCGATCAGTGCATGATCAGCCACGTGATCAGTGCATGATCAGTCACGTGATCAGTGTGCATGATCAGTCACGTGATCAGTGTGCATGATCATCAGCCACGTGATCAGTGCATGATCAGTCGTGATCAGTGTGTATGATCAGCCACGATCAGTGCATGATCAGCCACGTGATCAGTGCATGATCAGCCACGTGATCAGTGCATGATCAGTCACGTGATCAGTGCATGATCAGCCACGTGATCAGTGCATGATCAGCAGCGATCATCAGTGCATGATCAGCCACGTGATCAGTGCATGATCAGCCACGTGATCAGTGCATGATCAGCCACGTGATCAGTGCATGATCAGCCATGCGGATAACCGGGCATGAGAGCTACGTATCAGTGTATGATAGATACATTTCTGCATGATCAGCCACGAATCATGCATGGTGAGGTCAAGGATCAGTGCATAATCAAGCACGTGATCAGTGTATGATCAGCCACGCAATCAGTGTATGATCTCCACGTGATAATTGTACAGTCGTAGGCACGGATCGGTGCGTATGCACAGTCACGTGATTGTGACGGCTGCATTTTCAGCACGCACTTACTGAATGATTGAGCCACATGAAGAGTGAAAGATCGCGCCACGTGATTAGTGCATGGCAGTCACGTACTGTGTATGATCAGCCACGCGGACGGGGTGATGGTCAGCCACCTTTGACGTGGAATGATAAGGCACGGTTCGCGTTTTATCAGTAACGTGATCAGTGCAGATCAGACACGTGATGAATGGCGATCAGCTCGTGACTGTCTATGATCAGGCACGTGATCAGTCATCTGCAGGCATGTGACCAGGGTGCATGATCAGTACGTGATGAGGGCTTGATCAGTCCACGCGACCCGGGTACGATCAGCTTCGCCTTTCAGTACATGATGAGACACATGATCAGTGCATGATCAGCCCAAGATGACTGTGCATGATCAGTTACGTGATCAGTGGTTGATCAAGCAATCAGCGATGCAGTCCGATCAGTGATCATATACGGTCATGCATGACTGCGACGGTGCATGCCAGTCACGTGACTCACGTATGATCAGCCACAGATCAGTGCATGACAGTCTCGTGATCAGTGTATGATCAGCCACGGGATCAGTGAATGATCAGCCACATGATCAGTGTATGATCAGTCACGTGATCAGTTCTGATCAGCCACGTGATCAGTGCATGCAGTCACGTGATAAGTGCACCAGTCGCACGATCAGTGTATTATAGCCACGGGATCACTTCGCATGATCAGTCATGATCAGTATGATGAGCTATGGGGACAAATGTAGAAGCAGTGCAAGATCAGTGGCGATCGGCACGTGATCAGGTGCATGATTGCAGTCACGTGAATCAGTGAATGATCTTACGTGGGATCAGTGCATGTTCAGTCATTGCATAGTGGCGATCAGTCACGTTGATCAGCTGTGTGAACAGTGCATGACGTGGATTGTGATTATGATGATCAGGCACCTGATCAGTGGCGATCAGCCACGTGATCGTGCATGCACAGTCACGCGATCAGTGGCGATCAGCATTATGATCAATGGCGTCAGCGACGATCAGTGCATGATCAGGCACGCGATCAGTGCGATCAGCCGGGCGATCAGTATCACAGTAAGGAGTCAGGTACCAGCAGCGATCAGTGCATAATCAGTCAGGTGATCGTGCGCATGATCAGCGACGTGATCAGTGCATTATCCACTACGATCAGTGTATGTAAGTCGCACACAAGTGCATGCACCGCCACGTGATCAGTGCATGCATCTTCGTGATCAGTGTATGATCAGCTATGTGGCTGCATGTTTAGCCACGTGAAGAGTCATGATCAGTATGACGGCCATGATCATCAATGTGTAGTATGATCATTCATGTGAGTGTGGCGATCAGCCAGGTGATCAGTGCATGATCAGCCACGTGATCAGTTCATGCAGAGTCACGTGATCAGTGTATGATCAGGGTGATCAGTGCATGATCAGCCACGCTGATTGCGCGATCAGCCACGTGATCAGTGCATGATCAGCCAGGCGATCAGTGCATGCAGAGTCACGTGATCAGTGGCGATCAGCTTCATAATAAGTGTATGATCAGCCACATGATCAGTGCATGATCAGCCACGATCAGTGCATGCACAGTCATGTGATCAGTGTATGATGAGCACGTGATCAGTGTACATCAGTGCATGGTCAGCCCGTGATCAGTGCATGATCAGCCTGATCACGACGCATGATAGTCATGACTACTGCATGATCAGTCGCATCAAAGTGATGAGCTAAGGGAACAGTGGCGATAGCCATGTGATCAGTGCATGAAAGCACGCACCAGTGCATGATCAGCCACGTAATCAAAACATCAGCCACGTGATCAGGGGCAAAGACGTATCAGCCACGTGATCACAGACAGCCACGTGACCGCGCGGTACGATCATGGAAGAGTAAGGCAAGATCAGCTGCACCGTGCATGCACACAGTCACGCATTGTGCGGGCGATCAGCTTCGCGATCGGGCATCAGCCACGTGATCAGTGCATGATCAGTCAGTCGTGATCAGTGCATGATCAGCCACGTGATCAGTGCATGATCAGCACGTGATCAGTGCATGATCAGTCACGATCAGTGCAGATCAGTGCATCAGCACGTGATCATCAGTGCATGATCAGCCACGTGATCAGTGCATGATGCATGATCAGCCACGTGATCAGTGCATGATCAGTCACACGATCAGTGCATGATCAGCCACGTGATCAGTGCATGATCAGCCACGTGATCAGTGCATGATCAGTCACGTGATCAGTGTGCATGATCAGCCACGTGATCAGTGCATGATCAGCCACGTGATCAGTGCATGATCAGCCACGTGATCAGTGCATGATCAGCAGCCGTGATCAGTGCATGATCAGTCACGTGATCAGTGTGATCAGCCACGTGATCAGTGCATGATCAGCCACGTGATCAGTGCATGATCAGCCACGTGATCAGTGCATGATCAGTCACGTGATCAGTGCATGATCAGCCACGTGATCAGTGCATGATCAGTCACGTGATCAGTGCATGATCAGCCACGTGATCAGTGCATGATCAGCCACGTGATCAGTGCATGATCAGCCACGTGATCAGTGCATGATCAGCCACGTGATCAGTGCATGATCAGCCACGTGATCAGTGCATGATCAGTCACATGATCAGTGCATGATCAGTGATCAGTCACGTGATCAGTGCATGATCAGCACGTGATCAGTGCATGATCAGTCACGCGTGATCAGTGCATGATCAGCCACGTGATCAGTGCATGAGCCACGTGATCAGTGCATGATCAGCCACGTGATCAGTGCATGATCAGCACACGATCAGTGCATGATCAGCCACGATCAGATCAGTGCATGATCAGCCACGTGATCAGTGCATGATCATCAGTCACGATCAGTGCATGATCAGCATCAGCCACGATGATCAGTGCATGATCAGCCACGATCAGTGCATGATCAGTCACGTGATCAGTGCATGATCAGCATGATCAGTGCATGATCAGATCACGTGATCAGTGCATGATCAGCGTGATCGTGATCAGTGCATGATCAGCCACGCGATCATCAGTGCAGTGATCATCAGTCACACAGATCAGTGCATGATCAGCCACGATCAGTGCATGATCAGCCACGTGATCAGTGCATGATCAGCCACGTGATCAGTGCATGATCAGCCACGTGATCAGTGCATGATCAGTCACGTGATCAGTGCATGATCAGTCAGATCACGATCAGTGCATGATCAGCCATGATCAGCGCATGATCAGTGCATGATCAGCAGTCACGATCAGTGCATGATCAGCCACGTGATCAGTGCATGATCAGCCACGTGATCAGTGCATGATCAGCCACGTGATCAGTGCATGATCAGCCACGTGATCAGTGCATGATCAGCCACGTGATCAGTGCATGATCAGCAGCGCCACGATCAGTGCATGATCAGCCACGTGATCAGTGCAGTGATCAGCCACGTGATCAGTGCATGATCAGCCACGTGATCAGTGCATGATCAGCCACGATCAGTGCATGATCAGCCACGTGATCAGTGCATGATCAGCCACGTGATCAGTGCATGATCAGTCACGTGATCAGTGCATGATCAGCCACACGATCAGTGCATGATCAGCCACGTGATCAGTGCATGATCAGCCACGATCAGTGCATGATCAGCCACGTGATCAGTGCATGATCAGCACACGATCAGTGCATGATCAGCCACGTGATCAGTGCATGATCAGCACGTGATCAGTGCATGATCAGCCACGTGATCAGTGCATGATCAGCCACGTGATCAGTGCATGATCAGCCACGTGATCAGTGCATGATCAGCCACGTGATCAGTGCATGATCAGTGATGATCAGTCACGATGATCAGTGCATGATCAGCCACGTGATCAGTGCATGATCAGCCACGTGATCAGTGCATGATCAGTCACAGTCAGATCAGTCATGATCATGATCAGGATCAGTGCATGATCAGCCACACGTGATCAGTGCATGATCAGATCAGCCACTGATCAGTGCATGATCAGTCACGTGATCAGTGTATGATCAGCCACGTGATCAGTGCATGATCAGCCACGTGATCAGTGCATGATCACGTGATCAGTGATCATGATCAGCCACGTGATCAGTGCATGATCAGCCACGTGATCAGTGCATGATCAGCCACGTGATCAGTGCATGATCAGCCACGTGATCAGTGCATGATCAGCCACGTGATCAGTGCATGATCAGCCACGATCAGTGCATGATCAGCCACGTGATCAGTGCATGATCAGCCACGTGATCAGTGCATGATCAGATCACGTGATCAGTGCATGCATGATCAGCCACGTGATCAGTGCATGATCAGCACAGATCAGTGCATGATCAGCCACGTGATCAGTGTGATCAGATCAGCCACGTGATCAGTGCATGATCAGCCACGTGATCAGTGCATGATGATCAGCCACGTGATCAGTGCATGATCAGCCACGTGATCAGTGCATGATCAGCCACGTGATCAGTGCATGATCAGCAGCCACGTGATCAGTGCATGATCAGCAGCCACGATCAGTGTGTGATCAGCCACGTGATCAGTGCATGATCAGCCACGCGATCAGTGCATGATCAGTCACGTGATCAGTGCATGATCAGATCAGCAGTGCGTGATCAGTGCATGATCAGCCACGTGATCAGTGCATGATCAGCCACGTGATCAGTGCATGATCAGCAGCGTGATCAGTGCCACGTGATCAGTGCATGATCAGCACGTGATCATGATGATCAGCAGCCACGATCAGTGCATGATCAGCCACGTGATCAGTGCATGATCAGTCACGTGATCAGTGCATGATCAGTCACGTGATCAGTGCATGATCAGCCACGTGATCAGTGCATGATCAGCCACGTGATCAGTGCATGATCAGCCACGTGATCAGTGCATGATCAGCCACGTGATCAGTGCATGATCAGCCACGTGATCAGTGCATGATCAGCCACGTGATCAGTGCATGATCAGCCACGATGATCAGTGATCAGCAGATCAGCCACAGATCATCAGTGCATGCATGATCAGCCACGTGATCAGTGTGCATGATCAGCCACGTGATCAGTGTGCATGATCAGCACAGCCACGGATCAGTGCATGATCAGCCACGTGATCAGTGCATGATCAGCACGTGATCAGTGCATGATCAGCCACGTGATCAGTGCATGATCAGCCACGTGATCAGTGCATGATCAGCAGTCACGTGATCAGTGCATGATCAGTCAGTGATCAGTGCATGATCAGCATGCGATCAGTGCATGATCAGCCACGATCAGTGCATGATCAGCCACGTGATCAGTGCATGATCAGCCACAGTGATCAGTGCATGATCAGCCACGTGATCAGTGCATGATCAGTCACGTGATCAGTGCATGATCAGCCACGATCAGTGCATGATCAGCCACGTGATCAGTGCATGATCAGTCACGTGATCAGTGCATGATCAGCCACGTGATCAGTGCATGATCAG
This sequence comes from Bos mutus, assembly GCF_027580195.1. NCBI lineage: Eukaryota > Metazoa > Chordata > Mammalia > Artiodactyla > Bovidae > Bos > Bos mutus. The sequence continues at coordinate 75,895 of NW_027219779.1, read as the reverse complement.
CCACGTGATCAGTGCATGATCAGCCACAGTGATCAGTGCATCAGATCAGATCAGCCACGTGATCAGCAGCATGATCAGCACAGATCAGTGCATGATCAGCAGTGCATCAGCCACGATCAGCAGTGCATGATCAGTCAGCACGTGATCAGTGTATGATCAGCCACGCCACGATCATCAGTGTGAAGATCAGCCACGCGATCAGTGCATGACAGCCACGCGTGACTGTGCATGATCAATAGGAGAATATGGCCGATCGGGCCATGATCAGTGCATGTGCAGTCTCGTGATCACTGTATGATCAGGCACGTGGTCAGTGCATGGTCAAATACGTGATCGGTGCATTACCAGCTGCGGATCAGGTCCATGTATATTACGATCGCCGCGATCAGCTTCAAGAAAGTGCAGGATTGTCCGACGCGATCAGTGCATGATCAGGCATTGGGTGATCAGGTGCATGCAGTCATGTGATCAGTGGCGATCAGTTTGCGGAACAGTGCAAGATCAGCAACGTGATCATTGCATGTAGAACGCGCTCGTGATCATGGACGATCAGTACGATCAGCGCATGATCAGCCACGTGATCAGTATGGTCAGCCATGTAGCTACGTGATGATCAGGCACGCAAGAGTGCATGATCAGTCACGCGATCAGTGTATGACGTGGATTATTTCGCGATCAGCCAGGTGATCAGTGCAGATTTCCACGTGATCAGTGCATGATCAGCCACGTGATCAGTGCATGATCAACCACGCGAACAGTGCATGATCAGCACGTTATCCGTACGATCAGCCACGGATTAGTTCACGATCACCACGTGATCAGTGTGTGACAGATCGCATGATCAGTCACAGATCAGCCACATGATCAGCCATGTGACACGTGCACGGACCAGTGTATAATCAGCTGACCAGCGCATGATCAGCCACGCGAGTAGCAGCATGATCAGGCGTGACTGTGCATGATCAGTCACGCGATGGGCGCACGATCTACCCACATGATCAGGCGCAACATCCGCCTTTGGATCAGTGTCATGTTCACCAGGTGACAGTGCGCATGACAGCCACGTGACACCGCATGGTCACTGTCAGCGATGATCAATGATCGCGCGATCAGCTATGCAATCAGTGCATGACCAGTGCATGATTAACTGCGCATCATCAGCCACGCGAAGAGTGCATGATCAGCCACACGTGATCAGTGCATGATCAGCACGTGATCAGTGCATGATCAGCACGATCATCAGCATGATCAGTCACGTGATCAGTGCATGATCAGCCACGTGATCAGTGCATGATCAGCCACGTGATCAGTGCATGATCAGATCAGCGTGATCAGTGCATGATCAGCCACGTGATCAGTGCATGATCAGCCACGTGATCAGTGCATGATCAGCCACGTGATCAGTGCATGATCAGCCACGTGATCAGTGCATGATCAGCCACGTGATCAGTGCATGATCAGTCACGTGATCAGTGCATGATCAGCCACGTGATCAGTGCATGATCAGCCACGTGATCAGTGCATGATCAGCACGTGATCAGTGCATGATCAGTCACGTGATCAGTGCATGATCAGTCACGTGATCAGTGCATGATCAGCCACGTGATCAGTGCATGATCAGCCACGTGATCAGTGCATGATCAGCACGTGATCAGTGCATGATCAGCCACGTGATCAGTGCATGATCAGCCACGTGATCAGTGCATGATCAGCCACGTGATCAGTGCATGATCAGCCACGTGATCAGTGCATGATCAGCACGTGATCAGTGCATGATCAGCCACGTGATCAGTGCATGATCAGCACATCAGATCAGTGCATGATCAGCCAGCCACGTGATCAGTGCAGATCAGCCACGTGATCAGTGCATGATCAGTCACGTGATCAGTGTGATGATCAGCATGATCAGTGCATGATCAGTCAGCATGATCAGCCACGTGATCAGTGCATGATCAGTCACGTGATCAGTGCATGATCAGCCACGTGATCAGTGCATGATCAGCCACGTGATCAGTGCATGATCAGCACGTGATCAGTGCATGATCAGCAGTGCGTGATCAGTGCATGATCAGCACGTGATCAGTGCATGATCAGCCACGTGATCAGTGCATGATCAGCCACATGATCAGTGTCAGTGCATCAGCCACGTGATCAGTGCATGCATGATCAGCCACGTGATCAGTGCATGATCAGCCACGTGATCAGTGCATGATCAGCCACGTGATCAGTGCATGATCAGCCACGTGATCAGTGCATGATCAGTCACGTGATCAGTGCATGATCAGTCACGTGATCAGTGCATGATCAGCCACGTGATCAGTGCATGATCAGCACGTGATCAGTGCATGATCAGCCAGTGCGTGATCAGTGCATGATCAGCCACGTGATCAGTGCATGATCAGATCAGCCGTGATCAGTGCATGATCAGCACGTGATCAGTGCATGATCAGCCACGTGATCAGTGCATGATCAGTGATGATCAGTGCATGATCAGCACGTCACGATCAGTGCATGATCAGCCACGTGATCAGTGCATGATCAGTCACAGTCACGTGATCAGTGCATGATCAGCCACGTGATCAGTGCATGATCAGCCACGTGATCAGTGCATGATCAGCCACGTGATCAGTGCATGATCAGCCACGTGATCAGTGCATGATCAGCCACGTGATCAGTGCATGATCAGCCACGTGATCAGTGCATGATCAGCACGTGATCAGTGATCATGATCAGTCACGTGATCAGTGCATGATCAGCCACGTGATCAGTGCATGATCAGCACGTGATCAGTGCATGATCAGCCACACGATCATCAGTGCATGATCAGTCACGTGATCAGTGCATGATCAGCCACGTGATCAGTGCATGATCAGCCACGTGATCAGTGATGATCAGTGCATGATCAGCCAGCAGATCACGATCAGTGCATGATCAGCATGATCAGCCACGTGATCAGTGCATGATCAGCCACGTGATCAGTGCATGATCAGCCACGCGATCAGTGTGATCAGATCAGCCACGTGATCAGTGCATGATCAGCAGCGATCAGTGCATGATCAGCACGTGATCAGTGCATGATCAGCCACGTGATCAGTGCATGATCAGCCACGTGATCAGTGCATGATCAGCCACGTGATCAGTGCATGATCAGCAGCGTGATCAGTGCATGATCAGTCCTTTGATCAGTGCATGACCAGTACGGACCGCGCATGACTGTAGCCACGCGTACGCACAGTCAATGATCAGTGCACGGCAGTCACGATCAGTGCACGATCAGCTTCATGAGCAGTGTACGATCAGCCACGGTGAGTGCATGATCAGTCCACGGGATTAGTGTATGATAATCAGGGTACGATCAGTTCCCGCATGATCAGCATGATCAGCATGATCAGTCACACGACAGTTTGCGATCAGCCACGTGATCAGCGCATGATAGCCACGCGACCCGCATCGTCACGCGATCGCGCACGATGATCAATGATCAGTGGCACTATGTGATCAGTGCATGAAAGCTGTGACCGCATGATCAGCCACGAATCAGCGCATCATCAGCCACGATTTGCATGTTCGGGTCAGTCAGGTGCATGACCACGCGATTGCGTTCGATTAGATCAGTGCATGATCAGCCACGGATCAGTGCATGATAGTTATGTGATCAAAGGGTACCGCGTATGATCACCACGTGATCAGTGCATGATCAGCCACGTGATCAGTGCATGATCAGCCACGTGATCAGTGCATGATCAGTCACGTGATCAGTGCATGATCAGCACGTGATCAGTGCATGATCAGCCACGTGATCAGTGCATGATCAGCACGATCAGTGCATGATCAGTCAGCACGATCAGTGTGCATGATCAGGTCACGTGATCAGTGCATGATCAGCACGTGATCAGTGCATGATCAGCCACGTGATCAGTGCATGATCAGCCACGTGATCAGTGCATGATCAGTCACGTGATCAGTGTGCATGATCAGCACGTGATCAGTGTGTGATCAGCCACGTGATCAGTGCATGATCAGCCACGTGATCAGTGCATGATCAGTCACGTGATCAGTGCATGATCAGTCACGTGATCAGTGTGCATGATCAGCAGATCGTGATCAGTGCATGATCAGCCACGTGATCAGTGCATGATCAGCCACGTGATGATCAGTGCATGATCAGCCACGTGATCAGTGCATGATCAGTCACGTGATCAGTGCATGATCAGCCACGTGATCAGTGCATGATCAGCCACGTGATCAGTGCATGATCAGCCACGTGATCAGTGTGCATGATCAGCCACGCGTGATCAGTGCATGATCAGCCACGTGATCAGTGCATGATCAGCATGATCAGTGCATGATCAGCCACGATCAGTGCATGATCAGCCACGTGATCAGTGCATGATCAGCCACGACGATCAGTGCATGATCAGCCACGTGATCAGTGCATGATCAGCCACGTGATCAGTGCATGATCAGCCACGTGATCAGTGCATGATCAGCCACGTGATCAGTGCATGATCAGCCACGTGATCAGTGCATGATCAGCCACGTGATCAGTGCATGATCAGCACACGATCATCAGTGCATGATCAGCATCAGTGCGATCAGTCATGATCAGCCACGTGATCAGTGCATGATCAGCCACGTGATCAGATGCATGATCAGGCAGGTGATCAGTGCATGATCAGCCACGATCAGTGCATGATCAGCCACGTGATCAGTGCATGATCAGCCACGTGATCAGTGCATGATCAGCCACGTGATCAGTGCATGATCAGCCACGTGATCAGTGCATGATCAGTCACGATCAGTGCATGATCAGCCACGTGATCAGTGCATGATCAGCCACGTGATCAGTGCATGATCAGCAGACGTGATCAGTGCATGATCAGTCACGTGATCAGTGCATGATCAGCATGTGATCAGTGCATCAGTCATCATCAGTGCATGATCAGCACGTGATCAGTGCATGATCAGCACGTGATCAGTGCATGATCAGCCACGATGATCAGTGCATGATCAGCACGCAGATCAGTGCATGATCAGCCATCATCAGTGCATGATCAGTCACGTGATCAGTGCATGATCAGCCACGTGATCAGTGCATGATCAGCACGTGATCAGTGCATGATCAGCCACGTGATCAGTGCATGATCAGCAGCCGTGATCAGTGCATGATCAGCCACGTGATCAGTGCATGATCAGCCACGTGATCAGTGCATGATCAGCCACGTGATCAGTGCATGATCAGCCACGTGATCAGTGCATGATCAGCCACGTGATCAGTGCATGATCAGCCACGTGATCAGTGCATGATCAGCCACGATCAGTGCATGATCAGTCACGTGATCAGTGCATGATCAGTCACGTGATCAGTGCATGATCAGCCACGTGATCAGTGCATGATCAGCCACGTGATCAGTGCATGATCAGCCACGTGATCAGTGCATGATCAGCCACGTGATCAGTGCATGATCAGCCACGTGATCAGTGCATGATCAGCCACGTGATCAGTGCATGATCAGCCACGATCAGTGCATGATCAGCCACGTGATCAGTGCATGATCAGTCACGTGATCAGTGCATGATCAGCCACGTGATCAGTGCATGATCAGCCACGTGATCAGTGCATGATCAGCCACGTGATCAGTGCATGATCAGCCACGTGATCAGTGCATGATCAGTCACGTGATCAGTGTGCATGATCAGCCACGATCAGTGCATGATCAGCCACGATCAGTGCATGATCAGATCAGTCACGTGATCAGTGCATGATCAGTCACGATCATCAGTGCATGATCAGCCACGTCAGTGCATGATCAGCCACGTGATCAGTGATCATGATCAGTCACGATCAGTGCATGATCAGTCACGTGATCAGATCATGTGCATGATCAGTGCGATCAGATCAGTGCATGATCAGCCACACGATGAGTGCATGATCAGCCACGTGATCAGTGCATGATCAGCCACGTGATCAGTGCATGATCAGCACACGATCAGTGCATGATCAGCCACGTGATCAGTGCATGATCAGCCACGTGATCAGTGCATGATCAGTCACAGCACGTGATCAGTGCATGATCAGCCACGTGATCAGTGCATGATCAGCACGTGATCAGTGCATGATCAGCCACGTGATCAGTGCATGATCAGCCACGTGATCAGTGCATGATCAGCCACGTGATCAGTGCATGATCAGCCACGTGATCAGTGCATGATCAGCCACGTGATCAGTGCATGATCAGCACGATGATCAGATCAGCATGATCAGCCACGTGATCAGTGCATGATCAGCCACGTGATCAGTGCATGATGCAGCCACGTGATCAGTGCATGATCAGCCACGTGATCAGTGCATGATCAGCCACGTGATCAGTGCATGATCAGCCACGTGATCAGTGCATGATCAGCCACGTGATCAGTGCATGATCAGCCACGTGATCAGTGCATGATCAGCCACGTGATCAGTGCATGATCAGTCACGTGATCAGTGCATGATCAGCCACGTGATCAGTGCATGATCAGCCACGTGATCAGTGCATGATCAGCCACGTGATCAGTGTGCATGATCAGCCACGTGATCAGTGCATGATCAGTCACGATCATCAGATCAGTGATCAGCATGATCAGCCACGTGATCAGTGCATGATCAGCCACGTGATCAGTGCATGATCAGCCACGTGATCAGTGCATGATCAGCACGTGATCAGTGCATGATCAGCCACGTGATCAGTGCATGATCAGCCACGTGATCAGTGCATGATCAGCCACGTGATCAGTGCATGATCAGCCACGTGATCAGTGCATGATCAGCCACGTGATCAGTGCATGATCAGCCACGTGATCAGTGCATGATCAGCCACGTGATCATCATGATCAGTGCATGATCAGTGATCAGCCACGTGATCAGTGCATGATCAGCCACGTGATCAGTGCATGATCAGCCACGTGATCAGTGCATGATCAGCCACGTGATCAGTGCATGATCAGCCACGTGATCAGTGCATGATCAGCCACGTGATCAGTGCATGATCAGCCACGTGATCAGTGCATGATCAGCCACGTGATCAGTGCATGATCAGCCACGTGATCAGTGCATGATCAGCACACGTGATCAGTGCATGATCAGCCACGTGATCAGTGCATGATCAGCCACGTGATCAGTGCATGATCAGTCACGTGATCAGTGCATGATCAGCCACGTGATCAGTGCATGATCAGCCACGTGATCAGTGCATGATCAGTCACGTGATCAGTGCATGATCAGCCACGTGATCAGTGCATGATCAGTCACGTGATCAGTGCATGATCAGCCACGTGATCAGTGCAGTGCATGATCAGCCACGTGATCAGTGCATGATCAGCCACGTGATCAGTGCATGATCAGCCACGTGATCAGTGCATGATCAGCCACGTGATCAGTGTATGATCAGCACACGATCAGTGCATGATCAGCCACGTGATCAGTGCATGATCAGTCACGTGATCAGTGCATGATCAGCCACGTGATCAGTGCATGATCAGCACACGATCAGTGCATGATCAGCCACGCGATCAGTGCATGATCAGCACGTGATCAGTGCATGATCAGCCACGTGATCAGTGCATGATCAGCCACGTGATCAGTGCATGATCAGCCACGATCGATCAGTGCATGATCAGCCACGTGATCAGTGCATGATCAGCCACGTGATCAGTGCATGATCAGCCACGTGATCAGTGCATGATCAGCCACGTGATCAGTGCATGATCATCAGCCAGTGCATGATCAGCCACGTGATCAGTGCATGATCAGCCACGTGATCAGTGCATGATCAGCCACGTGATCAGTGCATGATCAGCCACGTGATCAGTGCATGATCAGCCACGTGATCAGTGCATGAGCCAGTCATCAGTGCATGATCAGCCACGTGATCAGTGCAGTCATCAGTCACGTGATCAGTGCATGATCAGCCATCAGCGATCAGCCACGATCAGTGTGCATGATCAGCCACGTGATCAGTGCATGATCAGCCACGTGATCAGTGCATGATCAGCCACGTGATCAGTGCATGATCAGCCACGTGATCAGTGCATGATCAGCCACGTGATCAGTGCATGATCAGCACGTGATCAGTGCATGATCAGCCACGTGATCAGTGCATGATCAGCCACGTGATCAGTGCATGATCAGCCACGTGATCAGTGCATGATCAGCCACGTGATCAGTGCATGATCAGCCACGTGATCAGTGCATGATCAGCCACGTGATCAGTGCATGATCAGTCACGTGATCAGTGTGATGATCAGCCACGTGATCAGTGCATGATCAGCCACGTGATCAGTGCATGATCAGCCACGTGATCAGTGCATGATCAGCCACGTGATCAGTGCATGATCAGCCACGTGATCAGTGCATGATCAGCCACGTGATCAGTGCATGATCAGCCACGTGATCAGTGCATGATCAGCCACACGATCAGTGCATGATGAGTCACCATCAGATCAGTGCATGATCAGCCACGTGATCAGTGCATGATCAGTCACGTGATCAGTGCATGATCAGCCACGTGATCAGTGCATGATCAGCCACGTGATCAGTGCATGATCAGCACACACGTGATCAGTGCATGATCAGCCACGTGATCAGTGCATGATCAGCCACGTGATCAGTGCATGATCAGCCACGTGATCAGTGCATGATCAGCCACGTGATCAGTGCATGATCAGCCACGTGATCAGTGCATGATCAGCCACGTGATCAGTGCATGATCAGCCACGTGATCAGTGCATGATCAGCCACGTGATCAGTGCATGATCAGCCACGTGATCAGTGCATGATCAGCCACGTGATCAGTGCATGATCAGCCACGTGATCAGTGCATGATCAGATGATCAGTGCATGATCAGTGTGCATGAGTGCATGATCAGCAGCATGATCAGTGCATGATCAGCAACGATCAGCGATCAGTGTGCATGATCAGTCACGTGATCAGTGCATGATCAGCCACGTGATCAGTGCATCAGCCATCAGCAGGCACGTGATCAGTGCATGATCAGTCACGTGATCAGTGTGCATGATCAGCCACGTGATCAGTGCATGATCAGCCACGTCAGATGATCAGCCACACGTGATCAGTGCGATCAGTCACGTGATCAGTGTGATCAGTGATCAGCAGCCACGATCAGTGCATGATCAGCCACGTGATCAGTGCATGATCAGCCACGTGATCAGTGCATGATCAGCCACGTGATCAGTGCATGATCAGCCACGTGATCAGTGCATGATCAGCCACGTGATCAGTGCATGATCAGCCACGTGATCAGTGCATGATCAGCCACGTGATCAGTGCATGATCAGCCACGTGATCAGTGCATGATCAGTCACGTGATCAGTGCATGATCAGCAGCACGTGATCAGTGCATGATCAGCCACGTGATCAGTGCATGATCAGCCACGTGATCAGTGCATGATCAGTCACGTGATCAGTGTATGATCAGCACGTGATCAGTGCATGATCAGCCACGTGATCAGTGCATGATCAGCCACGTGATCAGTGCATGATCAGTCACGTGATCAGTGTGCATGATCAGCCACGTGATCAGTGCATGATCAGCCACGTGATCAGTGCATGACGTGATCAGTCATCAGCACGTGATCAGTGCATGATCAGCACGTGATCAGTGCATGATCAGCCACGTGATCAGTGCATGATCAGCCACGTGATCAGTGCATGATCAGCCACGTGATCAGTGCATGATCAGCCACGTGATCAGTGCATGATCAGCCACGTGATCAGTGCATGATCAGCAGCACGTGATCAGTGCATGATCAGCCACGTGATCAGTGCATGATCAGCCACGTGATCAGTGCATGATCAGCCACGATCAGTGCATGATCAGCCACGTGATCAGTGCATGATCAGCCACGTGATCAGTGCATGATCAGCCACGTGATCAGTGCATGATCAGCCACGTGATCAGTGCATGATCAGCCACGATCAGATGCAGTGCATGATCAGCATGATCAGTGACGATCAGTGCATGATCAGCCACGCGATCAGTGCATGATCAGTCACGTGATCAGTGATCATGATCAGTCAGTGATCAGTCAGTGCATGATCAGCCACGTGATCAGTGCATGATCAGGCACGTGATCAGTGCATGATCAGCCACGTGATCAGTGCATGATCAGCCACGTGATCAGTGCATGATCAGCACGTGATCAGTGCATGATCAGCCACGTGATCAGTGCATGATCAGCCACGTGATCAGTGCATGATCAGCCACGTGATCAGTGCATGATCAGCAGCCACGTGATCAGTGCATGATCAGCCACGTGATCAGCATGATCAGCATGATCAGTGCATGATCAGCCATCAGATCAGTGATCAGTGCATGATCAGTCACGATCAGTGCATGATCAGCCACGTGATCAGTGCATGATCAGCCACGTGATCAGTGCATGATCAGCCACGTGATCAGTGCATGATCAGCCACGTGATCAGTGCATGATCAGCCACGTGATCAGTGCATGATCAGCCACGTGATCAGTGCATGATCAGCCACGTGATCAGTGCATGATCAGCCACGTGATCAGTGCATGATCAGCATCACGATGATCAGTGCATGATCAGCCACATGATCACGTGATCAGTGTATGATCAGTGTGATGATCAGCCATCATCAGTGCATGATCAGCCACGTGATCAGTGCATGATCAGCCACGTGATCAGTGCATGATCAGCCACGTGATCAGTGCATGATCAGCCACGTGATCAGTGCATGATCAGCCACGTGATCAGTGCATGATCAGCACGTGATCAGTGCATGATGATCAGCCACGTGATCAGTGCATGATCAGCACGTGATCAGTGCATGATCAGTCACGTGATCAGTGCATGATCAGCCACGTGATCAGTGCATGATCAGCATGTGATCAGTGCATGATCAGTCACGTGATCAGTGTGCATGATCAGATCAGTGATCAGTGCATGATCAGCCACGTGATCAGTGCATGATCAGCCACGTGATCAGTGCATGATCAGCCACGCGTGATCAGTGCATGATCAGCCACGATCAGTGCATGATCAGCCACGTGATCAGTGCATGATCAGCCACGTGATCAGTGCATGATCAGCCACGTGATCAGTGCATGATCAGCCACGTGATCAGTGCATGATCAGCCACGTGATCAGTGCATGATCAGTCAGTCAGTGATCAGTGTATGATCAGCCACGTGATCAGTGTGCATGATCAGCCACGTGATCAGTGCATGATCAGGCACGTGATCAGTGCATGATCAGTCACGTGATCAGTGCATGATCAGCCACGTGATCAGTGCATGATCAGCCACGTGATCAGTGCATGATCAGCCACGTGATCAGTGCATGATCAGCCACGTGATCAGTGCATGATCAGCCACGTGATCAGTGTGCATGATCAGCCACGTGATCAGTGCATGATCAGCCACGTGATCAGTGCATGATCAGTCACGTGATCAGTGCATGATCAGCCACGTGATCAGTGCATGATCAGCCACGTGATCAGTGCATGATCAGCCACGTGATCAGTGCATGATCAGCCACGTGATCAGTGCATGATCAGCCACGTGATCAGTGCATGATCAGCCACGTGATCAGTGCATGATCAGCACACGATCAGTGCATGATCAGCACGTGATCAGTGCATGATCAGCGTGACAGTGCATGATCAGTGCATCAGTGCATGATCAGTCACGCGATCAGTGCATGATCAGATCAGCCACGTGATCAGTGTGCATGATCAGTCACACGTGATCAGTGTATGATCAGCCACGTCAGCCATCAGTGCAGCCATGATCAGCCACGTGATCAGTGATCATGATCAGCCAGCGTGATCAGTGCATGATCAGTCACGTGATCAGTGCATGATCAGCAGTGATGATCAGTGCATGATCAGCCACGTGATCAGTGCATGATCAGCCACGTGATCAGTGCATGATCAGCACGTGATCAGTGTGCATGATCAGCCACGTGATCAGTGCATGATCAGCCACGTGATCAGTGCATGATCAGCCACGTGATCAGTGCATGATCAGCCACGTGATCAGTGCATGATCAGCCACGTGATCAGTGCATGATCAGCACGTGATCAGTGCATGATCAGCCACGTGATCAGTGCATGATCAGCCACGTGATCAGTGCATGATCAGCCACGTGATCAGTGCATGATCAGCCACGTGATCAGTGCATGATCAGCAGTCACGTGATCAGTGCATGATCAGCACACGTGATCAGTGCATGATCAGATCACGATCACAGTGATCAGTCACGTGATCAGTGTGCATGATCAGCCACGTGATCAGTGCATGATCAGCCACGTGATCAGTGCATGATCAGTCACGTGATCAGTGCATGATCAGCCACGTGATCAGTGCATGATCAGCCACGTGATCAGTGCATGATCAGCCACGTGATCAGTGCATGATCAGCCACGTGATCAGCCACGTCAGTGCATGATCAGCCACGTGATCAGTGCATGATCAGCCACGTGATCAGTGCATGATCAGCCACGTGATCAGTGCATGATCAGTCACGTGATCAGTGCATGATCAGCCACGTGATCAGTGCATGATCAGCCACGTGATCAGTGCATGATCAGCCACGTGATCAGTGCATGATCAGCCACGTGATCAGTGCATGATCAGCCACGTGATCAGTGCATGATCAGCATGATCAGTGCATGATCAGTGCATGATCAGCCACGATCATCAGTGATCAGTGATCAGCCACGTGATCAGTGCATGATCAGATCAGTGATCAGTGCACGTGATCATGATCAGTGCATGATCAGTGCATGATCAGCCACGTCATCAGTGATGATGCATGATCAGCCACGTGATCTGTGCATGATCAGCCACGTGATCAGTGCATGATCAGCCACGTGATCAGTGCATGATCAGCCACGTGATCAGTGCATGATCAGCCACGTGATCAGTGCATGATCAGTCAGCCAGATCATCAGTGCATGATCAGCCACGTGATCAGTGCATGATCATCAGTCACGATCAGTGATGATCATGCACGTGATCAGTGATGATCAGCGCGTGATCAGTGCATGATCAGCCACGTGATCAGTGCATGATCAGCCACGTGATCAGTGCATGATCAGCCACGTGATCAGTGCATGATCAGTCACGTGATCAGTGCATGATCAGCACGTGCGTGATCAGTGCATGATCAGCCACGTGATCAGTGCATGATCAGCCACGTGATCAGTGCATGATCAGCCACGTGATCAGTGCATGATCAGCCACGTGATCAGTGCATGATCAGCCACGTGATCAGTGCATGATCAGCCACGTGATCAGTGCATGATCAGTGCACGTGATCAGTGCATGATCAGCCACGCGATCAGTGCATGATCAGTGATCAGATCAGATCATGATCAGCAGCCACGTGATCAGTGCATGATCAGCCACGTGATCAGCATGATGATCACGATCAGTGCATGATGTGCATCAGTGATCAGTGCATGATCAGCCACGTGATCAGTGCATGATCAGCCACGTGATCAGTGCATGATCAGCCACGTGATCAGTGCATGATCAGCCACGTGATCAGTGCATGATCAGCCACGTGATCAGTGCATGATCAGCCACGTGATCAGTGCATGATCAGCACATCAGATCAGTGCATGATCAGCCACGTGATCAGTGCATGATCAGTCACGTGATCAGTGCATGATCAGCCACGATGATCAGTGCATGATCAGCCACGTGATCAGTGCATGATCAGCCACGTGATCAGTGCATGATCAGTCACGTGATCAGTGCATGATCAGCCACGTGATCAGTGCATGATCAGCCACGTGATCAGTGCATGATCAGCCACGTGATCAGTGCATGATCAGCCACGTGATCAGTGCATGATCAGCCACGTGATCAGTGCATGATCAGCCACGTGATCAGTGCATGATCAGCCACGTGATCAGTGCATGATCAGTCACGTGATCAGTGCATGATCAGCCACGTGATCAGTGCATGATCAGCCACGTGATCAGTGCATGATCAGCCACGTGATCAGTGCATGATCAGTCACGTGATCAGTGCATGATCAGCCACAGCATCAGTGCATGATCAGCCACGTGATCAGTGCATGATCAGCCACGTGATCAGTGCATGATCAGCCACGTGATCAGTGCATGATCAGCCACGTGATCAGTGCATGATCAGCCACGTGATCAGTGCATGATCAGCCACGTGATCAGTGCATGATCAGCCACGTGATCAGTGCATGATCAGTCACGTGATCAGTGCATGATCAGCACGTGATCAGTGCATGATCAGCCACGTGATCAGTGCATGATCAGCACGTGATCATCAGTGCATGATCAGCACGTGATCAGTGCATGATCAGCACAGATCATCAGATCAGTGCATGATCAGCCACACGTGATCAGTGCATGATCAGCCACGTGATCAGTGCATGATCAGCCACGTGATCAGTGCATGATCAGCCACGTGATCAGTGCATGATCAGCCACGTGATCAGTGCATGATCAGCCACGTGATCAGTGCATGATCAGCCACGTGATCAGTGCATGATCAGCCACGTGATCAGTGATCATGATCAGTGCCAGTCACGTGATCAGTGCATGATCAGCACGATGATCAGTGCATGATCAGCCACGTGATCAGTGCATGATCAGCCACGTGATCAGTGCATGATCAGCCACGTGATCAGTGCATGATCAGCAGATCACGATCAGTGCAGTGATCAGCCACGTGATCAGTGCATGATCAGCCACGTGATCAGTGCATGATCAGCCACGTGATCAGTGCATGATCAGCCACGTGATCAGTGCATGATCAGTCACGTGATCAGTGCATGATCAGCCACGTGATCAGTGCATGATCAGCCACGTGATCAGTGCATGATCAGCCACGTGATCAGTGCATGATCAGCCACGTGATCAGTGCATCAGTCACGTGATCAGTGCATGATCAGCCACGTGATCAGTGCATGATCAGCCACGTGATCAGTGCATGATCAGCCACGTGATCAGTGCATGATCAGTCACGATCAGTGCATGATCAGCCACGTGATCAGTGCATGATCAGCCACGTGATCAGTGCATGATCAGCCACGTGATCAGTGCATGATCAGTCACGTGATCAGTGCATGATCAGCCACGTGATCAGTGCATGATCAGCCACGTGATCAGTGCATGATCAGCCACGTGATCAGTGCATGATCAGTCACGTGATCAGTGTGATCATCAGCCACGTGATCAGTGCATGATCAGCCACGTGATCAGTGCATGATCAGCCACGTGATCAGTGCATGATGATCAGCCACAGTGATCAGTGCATGATCAGCCATGATCAGCCACGATCAGTGCATGATCAGCCACGTGATCAGTGCATGATCAGCCACGTGATCAGTGCATGATCAGCCACGTGATCAGTGCATGATCAGCCACGTGATCAGTGCATGATCAGCCACGTGATCAGTGCATGATCAGCCACGTGATCAGTGCATGATCAGCCACGTGATCAGTGCATGATCAGCACGTGATCAGTGCATGATCAGTCACGTGATCAGTGCATGATCAGCCACGTGATCAGCATGATGATCAGCCACGTGATGATCAGTGCATGATCAGCCACGTGATCAGTGCATGATCAGTCACGTGATCAGTGCATGATCAGCCACGTGATCAGTGCATGATCAGCCACGTGATCAGTGCATGATCAGCCACGTGATCAGTGCATGATCAGCCACGTGATCAGTGCATGATCAGCCACGTGATCAGTGCATGATCAGCCACGATCAGTGCATGATCAGCCACGTGATCAGTGCATGATCAGCCACGTGATCAGTGCATGATCAGCCACGTGATCAGTGCATGATCAGCCACGTGATCAGTGCATGATCAGTCACACGATCAGTGCATGATCAGCCACGTGATCAGTGCATGATCAGCCACGTGATCAGTGCATGATCAGCCACGTGATCAGTGCATGATCAGTCACGTGATCAGTGCATGATCAGTCACGTGATCAGTGCATGATCAGCACGTGATCAGTGATCAGCCACGTGATGTGCATGATCAGCAGTCGCGATCAGTGCATGATCAGCACACGTGATCAGTGCATGATCAGCCACGTGATCAGTGCATGATCAGCCACGTGATCAGTGTATGATCAGCCACGTGATCAGTGCATGATCAGCCACGTGATCAGTGTGTATGATCAGCCACGTGATCAGTGCATGATCAGCCACGTGATCAGTGCATGATCAGCCACGTGATCAGTGCATGATCAGCCACGTGATCATCAGTGCATGATCAGCCACGTGATCAGTGCATGATCAGTCACGTGATCATCAGTGATCAGTGCATGATCAGTGCATGATCAGTCACGATCAGTGCATGATCAGCCACGTGATCAGTGCATGATGATCAGCCACGTGATCAGTGTGCATCAGCCACAGCCACGTGATCAGTGCATGATCAGTCACGTGATCAGTGCATGATCAGCCACGTGATCAGTGCATGATCAGCAGTCACGTGATCAGTGCATGATCAGTCAGCGTGATCAGTGCATGATCAGCCACGTGATCAGTGCATGATCAGCCACGTGATCAGTGCATGATCAGCCACGATCAGTGCATGATCAGCCACGTGATCAGTGCATGATCAGCACGTGATCAGTGCATGATCAGCCACGTGATCAGTGCATGATCAGTCACGCGTGATCAGTGCATGTGCATGATCAGATCAGATCATCAGTGTGATCAGCCACGTGATCAGTGCATGATCAGCCACGTGATCAGTGCATGATCAGCCACGTGATCAGTGCATGATCAGCCACGATCAGTGCATGATCAGCCACGTGATCAGTGCATGATCAGCCACGTGATCAGTGCATGATCAGCCACGTGATCAGTGCATGATCAGTCACGTGATCAGTGTATGATCAGCCACGTGATCAGTGCATGATCAGCCACGTGATCAGTGCATGATCAGCCACGTGATCAGTGCATGATCAGCCACGTGATCAGTGCATGATCAGCCACGATCAGTGCATGATCAGTCAGTGCATCAGTGATCAGATCAGCCACGTGATCAGTGCATGATCAGCCACGTGATCAGTGCATGATCAGCCACGATCAGTCAGCATGATCAGCCACGTGATCAGTGCATGATCAGCACGTGATCAGTGCATGATCAGTCACGTGATCAGTGCATGATCAGCCACGTGATCAGTGCATGATCAGCCATCAGTGATCAGTGCATGATCAGGCACGTGATCAGTGCATGATCAGCCACGTGATCAGTCATGATCAGCCACGTGATCAGTGCATGATCAGCACGTGTGATCAGTGCATGATCAGCCACGTGATCAGTGCATGATCAGCCACGTGATCAGTGCATGATCAGCCACGTGATCAGTGCATGATCAGCCACGTGATCAGTGCATGATCAGCCACGTGATCAGTGCATGATCAGCCACGTGATCAGTGCATGATCAGCCACGCGATCAGTGCATGATGATCAGTGATCGTGATGATCAGTGCATGATCAGCCACGTGATCAGTGCATGATCAGCCGTGATCAGTGCATGATCAGCCACGTGATCAGTGCATGATCAGCCACACGATCAGTGTCATGATCAGCCACGTGATCAGTGATCATGATCAGCCACGCATGATCAGTGCATGATCAGTCACGTGATCAGTCAGTGCATGATCAGCACGGTGATCAGTGCATGATCAGCCACGTGATCAGTGCATGATCAGTCACGTGATCAGTGTGCATGATCAGCCACGTGATCAGTGCATGATCAGCCACGTGATCAGTGCATGATCAGCCACGTGATCAGTGCATGATCAGCACGTGATCAGTGCATGATCAGCCACGGATCAGTGCATGATCAGCCACGTGATCAGTGCATGATCAGCCACGTGATCAGTGCATGATCAGCCACGTGATCAGTGCATGATCAGCCACGTGATCAGTGCATGATCAGCCACGTGATCAGTGCATGATCAGTCACGTGATCAGTGTGTATGATCAGCCACGTGATCAGTGCATGATCAGCCACGATGATCAGTGCATGATCAGCCACGTGATCAGTGCATGATCAGCCACGTGATCAGTGCATGATCAGCACGTGATCAGTGCATGATCAGCCACGTGATCAGTGTGCATGATCAGCCACGATCAGTGCATGATCAGCCATCAGTGATCAGTGCATGATCAGCACGTGATCAGTGCATGATCAGCCACGATCAGTGCATGATCAGCCACGTGATCAGTGCATGATCAGCCACGTGATCAGTGCATGATCAGTCACGTGATCAGTGTGATCAGAGCGCACGTGATCAGTGCATGATCAGCCACGTGATCAGTGCATGATCAGCACGGATCAGTGCATGATCAGTCACGTGATCAGTGCATGATGATCAGCACGTGATCAGTGCATGATCAGCCACGTGATCAGTGCATGATCAGCCACGTGATCAGTGCATGATCAGTCAGTCACGATCAGTGTGCATGATCAGCCACGTGATCAGTGCATGATCAGCCACGTGATCAGTGCATGATCAGCCACGTGATCAGTGCATGATGAGTCCACGTGATCAGTGCATGATCAGCATCACGATCAGTGCATGATCAGCCACGATCATCAGATCAGCCATCAGTGCATGATCATGCATGATCAGCCATGATCAGTCACGTGATCAGTGCATGATCAGCACGATCAGATCATCAGTGCATGATCAGCCACGTGATCAGTGCATGATGATCAGCCACGATCAGTGCATGATCAGCCACGTGATCAGTGCATGATCAGCCACGATCAGTGCATGATCAGCCACGTGATCAGTGCATGATCAGCCACGTGATCAGTGCATGATCAGCCACGTCAGTGCATGATCAGCCATCATCAGATCGGATCATGCATGCACAGTCACGTGATCAGTGCATGATCAGCCACGTGATCAGTGCATGATCAGCCATCAGTGATCAGTCATGATCAGCGATCAGTGCATGATCAGTCACGTGATCAGTGCATGATCAGTCACGTGATCAGTGTATGATCAGCACGTGATCAGTGCATGATCAGCACGTGA
Organism: Bos mutus; assembly: GCF_027580195.1. Lineage (NCBI taxonomy): Eukaryota > Metazoa > Chordata > Mammalia > Artiodactyla > Bovidae > Bos > Bos mutus. The sequence goes on along the minus strand of NW_027219779.1, from coordinate 56,798 downwards.
TCATCAGTGCATGATCAGCCACGTGATCAGTGCATGATCAGAGTCACGTGATCAGTGCATGATCAGCCACGTGATCAGTGCATGATCAGCCACGTGATCAGTGCATGATCAGCCACGTGATCAGTGCATGATCAGCCACGTGATCAGTGCATGATCAGCCACGTGATCAGTGCATGATCAGCCACGTGATCAGTGCATGATCAGCCACGTGATCAGTGCATGATCAGCCACGTGATCAGTGCATGATCAGCCACGTGATCAGTGCATGATCAGCCACGTGATCAGTGCATGATCATCAGTCACGTGATCAGTGTATGATCAGCAGTGATCAGTGCATGATCAGCCACGTGATCAGTGCATGATCAGCCACGTGAATCAGTGCATGATCAGTCACGTGATCAGTGCATGATCAGCCACGTGATCAGTGCATGATCAGCCACGTGATCAGTGCATGATCAGCAGCCACGATCAGTGCATGATCAGTCACGTGATCAGTGCATGATCAGTCACGTGATCAGTGTGCATGATCAGCCACGTGATCAGTGCATGATCAGCCACGTGATCAGTGCATGATCAGTCACGTGATCAGTGCATGATCAGCCACGTGATCAGTGCATGATCAGCCACGTGATCAGTGCATGATCAGCCACGTGATCAGTGCATGATCAGCCACGTGATCAGTGCATGATCAGCCACGTGATCAGTGTGCATGATCAGCAACGTGATCAGTGCATGATCAGCCACGTGATCAGTGCATGATCAGCCACGTGATCAGTGCATGATCAGCCACGTGATCAGTGCATGATCAGCCACGTGATCAGTGCATGATCAGCCACGTGATCAGTGCATGATCAGCCACGTGATCAGTGCATGATCAGCCACGCATCAGTGCATGATCAGTCACGTGATCAGTGATCAGTGCATGATCAGCCACGTGATCAGTGCATGATCAGCCACGTGATCAGTGCATGATCAGTCACGTGATCAGTGCATGATCAGTCACGTGATCAGTGCATGATCAGCTACGCGAATCAGTGCATGATCAGTCACGATGATCAGTGCATGATCAGCCACGATCAGTGCATGATCAGCCACGTGATCAGTGCATGATCAGCCACGTGATCAGTGCATGATCAGTCACGTGATCAGTGCATGATCAGCCACGTGATCAGTGCATGATCAGCCACGTGATCAGTGCATGATCAGTCACGTGATCAGTGCATGATCAGCCACGTGATCAGTGCATGATCAGCCACGTGATCAGTGCATGATCAGCCACGTGATCAGTGCATGATCAGCCACGTGATCAGTGCATGATCAGCCACGTGATCAGTGCATGATCAGCCACGTGATCAGTGCATGATCAGCCACGTGATCAGTGCATGATCAGTCACGTGATCAGTGATCAGTGATCAGCCACGTGATCAGTGCATGATCAGCCACGTGATCAGTGCATGTCAGCCACGTGATCAGTGCATGATCAGCCACGTGATCAGTGCATGATCAGCCACGCCAGTGTGATCAGCCACGTGATCATGATGATCAGCCACGTGATCAGTGCATGATCAGTCACGATCAGTGCATGATCAGCCACGTGATCAGTGCATGATCAGATCAGCCACGTGATCAGTGCATGATCAGGCACGTGATCAGTGCATGATCAGTCACGTGATCAGTGCATGATCAGCCACGTGATCAGTGCATGATCAGCCACGTGATCAGTGCATGATCAGTCACGTGATCAGTGCATGATCAGCCACGTGATCAGTGCATGATCAGCCACGTGATCAGTGCATGATCAGCCACGTGATCAGTGCATGATCAGCACGTGATCAGTGCATGATCAGCCACGTGATCAGTGCATGATCAGCCACGTGATCAGTGCATGATCATCAGTCACGTGATCAGTGCATGATCAGCCACGTGATCAGTGCATGATCAGCCACGTGATCAGTGCATGATCAGCCACGTGATCAGTGCATGATCAGCCACGTGATCAGTGATGATGATCAGATCAGTCACGTCAGTGCATGATCAGTCACGTGATCAGTGCATGATCAGCCACGTGATCAGTGCATGATCAGCCACGTGATCAGTGCATGATCAGCCACGTGATCAGTGCATGATCAGCCACGTGATCAGTGCATGATCAGTCACGTGATCAGTGCATGATCAGCCACGTGATCAGTGCATGATCAGCCACGTGATCAGTGCATGATCAGCCACGTGATCAGTGCATGATCAGCCACGTGATCAGTGCATGATCAGCCACGTGATCAGTGCATGATCAGTCACGTGATCAGTGCATGATCAGCCACGTGATCAGTGCATGATCAGCCACACGTGATCAGTGCATGATCAGCCACGTGATCAGTGCATGATCAGCCACGATGATCAGTGCATGATCAGCCACGACGATCAGTGCATGATCAGCCACGATCAGTGCATGATCAGCCACGTGATCAGTGCATGATCAGCCACGTGATCAGTGCATGATCAGTGTGCATGATCAGCCACGTGATCAGTGCATGATCAGCCACGTGATCAGTGCATGATCAGTCACGTGATCAGTGCATGATCAGCCACGTGATCAGTGCATGATCAGCCACGTGATCAGTGCATGATCAGCCACGTGATCAGTGCATGATCAGTCAGCAGTGCATGATCAGTGCGTGATGATGATCAGCACGTGATCAGTGCATGATCAGCCACGTGATCAGTGCATGATCAGCACGTGATCAGTGCATGATCAGTCACGTGATCAGTGCATGATCAGCACGTGATCAGTGCATGATCAGCCACGTGATCAGTGCATGATCAGTCACACGTGATCAGTGTATGATCAGCCACGTGATCAGTGCATGATCAGCCACGTGATCAGTGCATGATCAGGCACGTGATCAGTGCATGATCAGTCACGTGATCAGTGTATGATCAGCCACGTGATCAGTGCATGATCAGCCACGATCAGTGCATGATCAGCCACGTGATCAGTGCATGATCAGATCACGTGATCAGTGCATGATCAGCCACGTGATCAGTGCATGATCAGCCACGTGATCAGTGCATGATCAGCCACGTGATCAGTGCATGATCAGCCACGTGATCAGTGCATGATCAGTCACGTGATCAGTGCATGATCAGCCACGTGATCAGTGCATGATCAGTCACGTGATCAGTGCATGATCAGCCACGTGATCAGTGCATGATCAGCCACGTGATCAGTGCATGATCAGCACGTGATCAGTGCATGATCAGTCACGTGATCAGTGCATGATCAGTCACGTGATCAGTGCATGATCAGCCACGTGATCAGTGCATGATCAGCCACGTGATCAGTGCATGATCAGCCACGTGATCAGTGCATGATCAGCCACGTGATCAGTGCATGATCAGCCACGTGATCAGTGCATGATCAGCCACGTGATCAGTGCATGATCAGCCACGTGATCAGTGCATGATCAGCCACGTGATCAGTGCATGATCAGATCAGCATCAGTGCATGATCAGCCGTGATCAGTGCATGATCAGCCACGTGATCAGTGCATGATCAGCCACGTGATCAGTGCATGATCAGCGTGATCAGTGCATGATCAGCCACGTGATCAGTGCATGATCAGCCACGTGATCAGTGCATGATCAGCCACGTGATCAGTGCATGATCAGTCACGTGATCAGTGCATGATCAGCCACGTGATCAGTGCATGATCAGCACGTGATCAGTGCATGATCAGCCACGTGATCAGTGCATGATCAGCCACGTGATCAGTGCATGATCAGGCACGTGTGATCAGTGCATGATCAGCCACGTGATCAGTGCATGATCAGCCACGTGATCAGTGCATGATCAGCCACGTGATCAGTGCATGATCAGCCACGTGATCAGTGCATGATCAGCCACGATCAGTGCATGATCAGCCACGTGATCAGTGCATGATCAGCCACGTGATCAGTGCATGATCAGTCACGCGATCAGTGTGTGATCAGCCACGTGATCAGTGCATGATCAGCCACGTGATCAGTGCATGATCAGCCACGTGATCAGTGCATGATCAGCCACGTGATCAGTGCATGATCAGTGCACGTGATCAGCCACGATCAGTGCATGATCAGTGCACGTGATCAGATCAGTGCATGATCAGCCACGTGATCAGTGCATGATCAGCCACGTGATCAGTGCATGATCAGCCACGTGATCAGTGCATGATCAGCCACGTGATCAGTGCATGATCAGCCACGTGATCAGTGCATGATCAGCCACGTGATCAGTGCATGATCAGCCACGTGATCAGTGTGCATGATCAGTCACGGATCAGTGCATGATCAGCCACGTGATCAGTGCATGATCAGCCACGTGATCAGTGCATGCAGATCAGCCACGTGATCAGTGCATGATCAGCCACGTGATCAGTGCATGATCAGCCACGTGATCAGTGCATGATCAGCCACGTGATCAGTGCATGATCAGCCACGTGATCAGTGCATGATCAGCCACGTGATCAGTGCATGATCAGCCACACGTGATCAGTGTGCATGATCAGCCACGTGATCAGTGCATGATCAGCCACGTGATCAGTGCATGATCAGCACGTGATCAGTGCATGATCAGCACGTGATCAGTGCATGATCAGCCACGTGATCAGTGCATGATCAGCACGTGATCAGTGATCAGCCACGTGATCAGTGCATGATCAGCCACGATCAGTGCATGATCAGCACAGCCACGTGATCAGTGCATGATCAGCACGATCAGTGCATGATCAGCCACGTGATCAGTGCATGATCAGCAGTGCATCATCAGTGCATGATCAGTCACGATCAGTGCATGATCAGCACGTGATCAGTGCATGATCAGCCACGTGATCATCAGTGCATGATCAGCACGATCAGTGCATGATCAGTCACGTGATCAGTGCATGATCAGCCACGTGATCAGTGCATGATCAGCCACGCGATCAGTGCATGATCAGCCACGTGATCAGTGCATGATCAGCCACGTGATCAGTGCATGATCAGCCACGTGATCAGTGTGCATGATCAGCCACGTGATCAGTGCATGATCAGCCACGTGATCAGTGCATGATCAGCCACGATCAGTGCATGATCAGCCACGTGATCAGTGCATGATCAGCAGCACGTGATCAGTGCATGATCAGCCACGTGATCAGTGCATGATCAGCCACGTGATCAGTGCATGATCAGTCACGTGATCAGTGCATGATCAGCCACGATCAGTGCATGATCAGCATGATCAGTGCATCAGCCACGTGATCAGTATGATCAGTCAGTGCATCAGTGCATGATCAGATCAGTGATGATCAGTGCATGATCAGCACGTGATCAGTGCATGATCAGCCACGTGATCAGCATGATCAGCCACGTGATCAGTGCATGATCAGCCACGTGATCAGTGCATGATCAGCCACGTGATCAGTGCATGATCAGCACGTGATCAGTGCATGATCAGCGTGATCAGTGCATGATCAGCCACGTGATCAGTGCATGATCAGCCACGTGATCAGTGCATGATCAGCCACGTGATCAGTGCATGATCAGCACGTGATCAGTGCATGATCAGCCACGTGATCAGTGCATGATCAGCCACGTCAGTGCATGATCAGCCACGATCAGTGCATGATCAGCCACGTGATCAGTGCATGATCAGCCACGTGATCAGTGCATGATCAGCCACGTGATCAGTGCATGATCAGCCACACGATCAGTGCATGATCAGCCACGTGATCAGTGCATGATCAGCCACGTGATCAGTGCATGATCAGTCACGTGATCAGTGCATGATCAGCCACGTGATCAGTGCATGATCAGCCACGTGATCAGTGCATGATCAGCCACGTGATCAGTGCATGATCAGCCACGTGATCAGTGCATGATCAGCCACGTGATCAGTGCATGATCAGCCACGTGATCAGTGCATGATCAGCCACGATCAGTGCATGATCAGCCACGTGATCAGTGCATGATCAGTCACGTGATCAGTGCATGATCAGCCACACGATGATCAGTGCATGATCAGCCACGTGATCAGTGCATGATCAGCCACGTGATCAGTGCATGATCAGCCACGTGATCAGTGCATGATCAGCCACGTGATCAGTGCATGATCAGTCACGTGATCAGTGTGCATGATCAGCACGTGATCAGTGCATGATCAGCCACGTGATCAGTGCATGATCAGCCACGTGATCAGTGCATGATCAGCCACGTGATCAGTGCATGATCAGCCACGTGATCAGTGCATGATCAGCCACGTGATCAGTGCATGATCAGCCACGTGATCAGTGCATGATCAGCCACGTGATCAGTGCATGATCAGCCACGTGATCAGTGCATGATCAGCCACGTGATCAGTGCATGATCAGCCACGTGATCAGTGCATGATCAGTCACGACAGTGTGATGACAGCACGTGATCAGTGCATGATCAGCCATCAGTGATCAGTGCATGATCAGCCACGTGATCAGTGCATGATCAGTCACGTGATCAGTGCATGATCAGCCACGCGATCAGTGCATGATCAGCCACGTGATCAGTGCATGATCAGCCACGTGATCAGTGCATGATCAGCCACGTGATCAGTGCATGATCAGCCACGTGATCAGTGCATGATCAGCCACGTGATCAGTGCATGATCAGCCACGTGATCAGTGCATGATCAGCCACGTGATCAGTGCATGATCAGCCACGTGATCAGTGCATGATCAGCCGTGATCAGTGCATGATCAGCACGTGATCAGTGCATGATCAGCCACGGTGATCAGTGCATGATCAGCCACGTGATCAGTGCATGATCAGCAGCCACGTGATCAGTGCATGATCAGCCACGTGATCAGTGCATGATCAGCAGCACGTGATCAGTGCATGATCAGCCACGTGATCAGTGCATGATCAGCCACGTGATCAGTGCATGATCAGTCACGCGATCAGTGTGCATGATCAGCCACGTGATCAGTGCATGATCAGTCACGTGATCAGTGCATGATCAGCCACGTGATCAGTGCATGATCAGCCACGTGATCAGTGCATGATCAGTCACGTGATCAGTGCATGATCAGCCACGTGATCAGTGCATGATCAGTCACGTGATCAGTGCATGATCAGCCACGTGATCAGTGCATGATCAGCCACGTGATCAGTGCATGATCAGCCACGTGATCAGTGCATGATCAGCCACGTGATCAGTGCATGATCAGCCACGTGATCAGTGCATGATCAGCCACGTGATCAGTGCATGATCAGCCACGTGATCAGTGCATGATCAGCCACGTGATCAGTGCATGATCAGCCACGTGATCAGTGCATGATCAGCCACACATGATCATCACAGTGATCAGCAGCGTGATCAGTGCATGATCAGCCACGTGATCAGTGCATGATCAGCCACGTGATCAGTCAGTGATCAGATCAGCCAGTGCATGATCATCAGTCAGTGCATGATCAGCCACGTGATCAGTGCATGATCAGCCACGTGATCAGTGCATGATCAGCCACGATGTGATCAGTGCATGATCAGCCACGCAGATCACGATCAGTGCATGATCAGCCACGATCAGATCAGTGCATGATCAGCACGTGATCAGTGCATGATCAGTCACGTGATCAGTGCATGATCAGCCACGTGATCAGTGCATGATCAGCACGTGATCGTGATCAGTGCATGATCAGTCACGATCAGCAGATGAGTCATGATCAGCACGTGATCAGTGCATGATCAGCATCATCAGTGATCAGTGCATGATCAGCCACGTGATCAGTGCATGATCAGCCACGTGATCAGTGCATGATCAGCCACGTGATCAGTGCATGATCAGTCACGTGATCAGTGCATGATCAGCCACGTGATCAGTGCATGATCAGCCACGTGATCAGTGCATGATCAGCCACGTGATCAGTGCATGATCAGCCACGTGATCAGTGCATGATCAGCCACGTGATCAGTGCATGATCAGCCACGTGATCAGTGCATGATCAGTCACGTGATCAGTGTATGATCAGCCACGTGATCAGTGCATGATCAGTCACGTGATCAGTGTGTATGATCAGCCGTGTGATCAGTGCATGATCAGCCACGTGATCAGTGCATGATCAGCCACGTGATCAGTGCATGATCAGCCACGTGATCAGTGCATGATCAGCCAGCCACGCCATCAGTGCATGATCAGCCACGTGATCAGTGCATGATCAGTCACGTGATCAGTGCATGATCAGCCACGTGATCAGTGCATGATCAGCCACGTGATCAGTGCATGATCAGTCACGTGATCAGTGCATGATCAGCCACGTGATCAGTGCATGATCAGCCACGTGATCAGTGCATGATCAGCCACGTGATCAGTGCATGATCAGCCACGTGATCAGTGCATGATCAGCCACGTGATCAGTGCATGATCAGTCACGTGATCAGTGCATGATCAGCCACGTGATCAGTGTGCATGATCAGCCACGTGATCAGTGCATGATCAGCCACGTGATCAGTGCATGATCAGCCACGTGATCAGTGCATGATCAGCCACGTGATCAGTGCATGATCAGCCACGTGATCAGTGCATGATCAGCCACGTGATCAGTGCATGATCAGCCACGTGATCAGTGCATGATCAGCCACGTGATCAGTGCATGATCAGTCACGTGATCAGTGTATGATCAGCCACGTGATCAGTGCATGATCAGCCACGTGATCAGTGCATGATCAGCACGTGATCAGTGCATGATCAGTCACGTGATCAGTGCATGATCAGCCACGTGATCAGTGCATGATCAGCCACGTGATCAGTGTATGATCAGCCACGTGATCAGTGCATGATCAGCCACGTGATCAGTGTGCATGATCAGTCACGTGATCAGTGCATGATCAGCCACGTGATCAGTGCATGATCAGTCACGTGATCAGTGCATGATCAGTCACGTGATCAGTGCATGATCAGCCACGTGATCAGTGCATGATCAGCCACGTGATCAGTGCATGATCAGCCACGTGATCAGTGCATGATCAGCCACGTGATCAGTGCATGATCAGCCACGTGATCAGTGCATGATCAGCCACGTGATCAGTGCATGATCAGCCACGTGATCAGTGCATGATCAGCCACGTGATCAGTGCATGATCAGCCACGTGATCAGTGCATGATCAGCCACGTGATCAGTGCATGATCAGCCACGTGATCAGTGCATGATCAGCCACGTGATCAGTGCATGATCAGTCACGTGATCAGCCACGTGATCAGTGCATGTGATCAGCCACGTGATCAGTGCATGATCAGCCACGTGATCAGTGCATGATCAGCCACGTGATCAGTGCATGATCAGTCACGTGATCAGTGTATGATCAGCCACGTGATCAGTGCATGATCAGTCACGTGATCAGTGCATGATCAGCCACGTGATCAGTGCATGATCAGCCACGTGATCAGTGCATGATCAGCCACGTGATCAGTGCATGATCAGCCACGTGATCAGTGCATGATCAGCCACGTGATCAGTGCATGATCAGCCACGTGATCAGTGCATGATCAGCCACGTGATCAGTGCATGATCAGCCACGTGATCAGTGTGATGATCAGTCCACGTGATCAGTGCATGATCAGCCACGTGATCAGTGCATGATCAGCCACGTGATCAGTGCATGATCAGTCACGTGATCAGTGCATGATCAGCCACGTGATCAGTGCATGATCAGTCACGTGATCAGTGCATGATCAGCCACGTGATCAGTGCATGATCAGCCACGTGATCAGTGCATGATCAGCCACGTGATCAGTGCATGATCAGTCACGTGATCAGTGCATGATCAGTCACGTGATCAGTCGCATGATCAGCCACGTGATCAGCCAGCTCAGATCAGTCAGTGCATGATCAGCCACAGATCAGTGATGATCAGTTGATCAGTGCATGATCAGTCACGTGATCAGTGCATGATCAGCCACGTGATCAGTGCATGATCAGCCACGTGATCAGTGCATGATCAGCCACGTGATCAGTGCATGATCAGCCACGTGATCAGTGCATGATCAGCCACGTGATCAGTGCATGATCAGTCACGTGATCAGTGCATGATCAGGCACGTGATCAGTGCATGATCAGCCACGTGATCAGTGCATGATCAGCCACGTGATCAGTGTGCATGATCAGCCACGTGATCAGTGCATGATCAGTCACGTGATCAGTGCATGATCAGCCACGTGATCAGTGCATGATCAGCCACGTGATCAGTGCATGATCAGCCACGTGATCAGTGCATGATCAGCCACGTGATCAGTGCATGATCAGTCACGTGATCAGTGCATGATCAGTCACGTGATCAGTGCATGATCAGCCACGTGATCAGTGCATGATCAGCCACGTGATCAGTGCATGATCAGCCACGTGATCAGTGCATGATCAGCCACGTGATCAGTGCATGATCAGCCACGTGATCAGTGCATGATCAGCCACGTGATCAGTGCATGATCAGCCACGTGATCAGTGCATGATCAGCCACGTGATCAGTGCATGATCAGTCACGTGATCAGTGTATGATCAGCCACGTGATCAGTGCATGATCAGCCACGTGATCAGTGCATGATCAGTCACGTGATCAGTGCATGATCAGCCACGTGATCAGTGCATGATCAGCCACGTGATCAGTGCATGATCAGTCACGTGATCAGTGCATGATCAGCCACGTGATCAGTGCATGATCAGCACGTGATCAGTGCATGATCAGCCACGTGATCAGTGCATGAACAGTCACGCCGCGATCAGTATGATCAGCTTCGTGATCGCGTATGGTCAGCTACGTGCTCAGCATGATCAGGTACTGAAGAGTGCAGACCAGCCACGTGGTCAGTGTACGATCAGCCACGAGAACAGTGCCGCGATCAGGCACGCGAAGAGCATGCTAAGCTTCGATATAAGCGGTATGGCGATAGCCACGCGGATTGCGTAGCCGATCAGGTAGGTGATCAGTGCAGATCAGCCACGTGATCAGTGCATGATTGTCACGTGACATTGCGGCGATCACTTTGTGATCAGTGCCAGTACAGTCATGCGATCAGTGTATAATTAATCACGTGATCAGTGCATGGTCAGCCAGGTGTCAGCGCATGATCAGTCACGTGATCAGTGCATGATCAGCCATGTGATCAGTGCATGATCAGTTCCACGAAGGATCATTGCATTTTCAGCCACGGTGATCAGTGCATGGAGTAGGCCACCTGACTCAATGCAATGATCAGTCACGGAACGTGATCGGTGCATGTTCACAGTCACGTGATCAGTGTATGATCAGCTTTGATCAGTGCATGATCAGTCGCGTGATCAGTGCATGATCAGGCAGGTGTTCAGTGCATGGTCAGTAATGTGATCGGTGCGCGATCAGCCAGGTGATCTGTGCATGAGTCACGTGATCAGTGTATGATCAGCACGTGATCAGTGCCAGATCAGCCACGTGATCAGTGCATGATCAGTCACGCGTGATCAGTGTATGATCAGGCACGTGATCAGTGCATGATCAGCCACGTGATCAGTGTATGATCAGCCACGTGATCAGTGCATGATCAGCCACGTGATCAGTGCATGATCAGCCACGTGATCAGTGCATGATCAGCCACGTGATCAGTGCATGATCAGCCACGTGATCAGTGCATGATCAGCCACGTGATCAGTGCATGATCAGTCACGTGATCAGTGCATGATCAGCCACGTGATCAGTGCATGATCAGCCACGTGATCAGTGCATGATCAGCCACGTGATCAGTGCATCATCAGCCACGTGATCAGTGCATGATCAGCCACGCGTGATCAGTGCATGATCAGTCACGTGATCAGTGCATGATCAGTCACGTGATCAGTGCATGATCAGCCACGTGATCAGTGCATGATCAGGCACGTGATCAGTGCATGATCAGTCACGTGATCAGTGCATGATCAGCCACGTGATCAGTGCATGATCAGCCACGTGATCAGTGCATGTTCAGCCACGTGATCAGTGCATGATCAGCCACGTGATCAGTGCATGATCAGCCACGTGATCAGTGCATGATCAGCGTGATCAGTGTATGATCAGCTTCCACGTGATCAGTGCATGATCAGCCACGTGATCAGTGCATGATCAGTCACGTGATCAGTGCATGATCAGTCACGTGATCAGTGCATGATAGCCACGTGATCAGTGCATGATCAGTCACGTGATCAGTGCATGATCAGCCACGTGATCAGTGCATGATCAGCCACGTGATCAGTGCATGATCAGCCACGTGATCAGTGCATGATCAGCCACGTGATCAGTGTATGATCAGCCACGTGATCAGTGCATGATCAGCCACGTGATCAGTGCATGATCAGCCACGTGATCAGTGCATGATCAGCCACGTGATCAGTGCATGATCAGTCACGTGATCAGTGCATGATCAGCCACGTGATCAGTGCATGATCAGCCACGTGATCAGTGCATGATCAGCCACGTGATCAGTGCATGATCAGCCACGTGATCAGTGCATGATCAGCGCACGTGATCAGTGCATGATCAGCACGTGATCAGTGCATGATCAGCCACGTGATCAGTGCATGATCAGCCATGATGATCAGTGCATGATCAGTCACGTGATCAGTGCATGATCAGCCACGTGATCAGTGCATGATCAGCCACGTGATCAGTGCATGATCAGCCACGTGATCAGTGCATGATCAGCCACGTGATCAGTGCATGATCAGCCACGTGATCAGTGCATGATCAGTCACGTGATCAGTGCATGATCAGGCATGTCATCGTGCATGATCAGCCACGTGATCAGTGCATGATCAGCCACGTGATCAGTGCATGATCAGCCACGTGATCAGTGCATGATCAGCCACGTGATCAGTGCATGATCAGCCACGTGATCAGTGCATGATCAGCCACGTGATCAGTGCATGATCAGCCACGTGATCAGTGCATGATCAGCCACGTGATCAGTGCATGATCAGCCACGTGATCAGTGCATGATCAGCCACGTGATCAGTGCATGATCAGCCACGTGATCAGTGCATGATCAGCCACGTGATCAGTGCATGATCAGTCACGTGATCAGTGCATGATCAGCCACGTGATCAGTGCATGATCAGTCACGTGATCAGTGCATGATCAGCCACGTGATCAGTGCATGATCAGCCACGTGATCAGTGCATGATCAGCCACGTGATCAGTGCATGATCAGTCACGTGATCAGTGCATGATCAGCCACGTGATCAGTGCATGATCAGCCACGTGATCAGTGCATGATCAGCCACGTGATCAGTGCATGATCAGCCACGCGTGATCAGTGCATGATCAGCCACGTGATCAGTGCATGATCAGCCACGTGATCAGTGCATGATCAGCCACGTGATCAGTGCATGATCAGCCACGTGATCAGTGCATGATCAGTCACGTGATCAGTGCATGATCAGTCACGTGATCAGTGCATGATCAGCCACGTGATCAGTGCATGATCAGCCACGTGATCAGTGCATGATCAGTCACGTGATCAGTGCATGATCAGCCACGTGATCAGTGCATGATCAGCCACGTGATCAGTGCATGATCAGCCACGTGATCAGTGCATGATCAGCCACGTGATCAGTTGCATGATCAGCCACGTGATCAGTGCATGATCAGCCACGTGATCAGTGCATGATCAGCCACGTGATCAGTGCATGATCAGCCACGTGATCAGTGCATGATCAGTCACGTGATCAGTGCATGATCAGCCACACGTGATCAGTGCATGATCAGCCACGTGATCAGTGCATGATCAGCCACGTGATCAGTGCATGATCAGTCACGTGATCAGTGTATGATCAGTCACGTGATCAGTGCATGATAGCCACATGATCAGTGCATGATCAGTCACGTGATCAGTGCATGATCAGCCACGTGATCAGTGCAATGATCAGCATGTGATCAGTGCATGATCAGCCACGTGATCAGTGCATGATCAGCCACGTGATCAGTGCATGATCAGCCACGTGATCAGTGCATGATCAGCCACGTGATCAGTGCATGATCAGCCACGTGATCAGTGCATGATCAGCCACGTGATCAGTGCATGATCAGCCACGTGATCAGTGCATGATCAGCCACGTGATCAGTGTATGATCAGCCACGTGATCAGTGCATGATCAGCCACGTGATCAGTGCATGATCAGCCACGTGATCAGTGCATGCACAGTCACGTGATCAGTGTATGATCAGCTTCGTGATCAGTGCATGATCAGCCACGTGATCAGTGCATGATCAGGCACGTGTTCAGTGCATTATCAGTAATGTGATCAGTGTATGATCAGACACGTGATGAGTGCATGAACAGCCTCATGATCAGTGCATGATAGCCACATGATCAGTGCATGATCAGTCACGTGATCAGTGCATGATCAGCCACGTGATCAGTGCATGTGCAGTCTCGTGATCAGTGTATGTTCAGCCACGTGATCAGTGTATGATCAGACGTGATCAGTGCATGATCAGCCACGTGATCAGTGCATGATCAGCCACGTGATCAGTGCATGATCAGCCACGTGATCAGTGCATGATCAGCCACGTGATCAGTGCATGATCAGCCACGTGATCAGTGCATGATCAGCCACGTGATCAGTGCATGATCAGCCACGTGATCAGTGCATGATCAGTCACGTGATCAGTGCATGATCAGCCACGTGAGGCATGTGATCAGTGATCAGTGATCAGCTTCGTGATCAGTGCATGATCAGCCACGTGATCAGTGCATGATCAGCCACGTGATCAGTGCATGTTCAGCCACGTGATCAGTGTATGATCAGTCACGTGATCAGTGCATGATCAGCCACGTGATCAGTGCATGATCAGTCACGTGATCAGTGCATGATCAGCCACGTGATCAGTGCATGATCAGTCACGTGATCAGTGCATGATCAGCCACGTGATCAGTGCATGATCAGTCACGTGATCAGTGCATGATCAGCCACGTGATCAGTGCATGATCAGCCACGTGATCAGTGCATGATCAGCCACGTGATCAGTGCATGATCATCCCGTGATCAGTGCATGATCAGCCACGTGATCAGTGCATGATCAGCCACGTGATCAGTGCATGATCAGCCCGTGATCAGTGCATGAACAGTCACGTGATCAGTGTATGATCAGCTTCGTGATCAGTGCATGGTCAGCCACGTGATCAGTGCATGATCAGCCTCGTGATCAGTGCATGATCAGACACGCGATCAGTGCATGATCAGCCACGTGATCAGTGCATGATCAGCCACGGGTGATCAGTGCATGATCAGGGCACGTGATCAGTTCTTGATCAGGCGTGATCAGTGCATGATCAGTCACATGATCAGTGCATGATCAGCCACGTGATCAGTGAATGATCAGCCACGTGATCAGTGCATGATCAGTCACGTGATCAGTGCATGATGAGCCACATGATCAGTGCATGATCAGCCATGTGATCAGTGCATGATAAGCTACGTGATCAGTGCATGATCAGCCACGTAATCAGTGCATCATCAGCCACGTGATCAGTGGATGATCAGCCACGTGATCAGTGTGCATGAAAGCCACGTGATCAGTGCATGATCAGCCACGTGATCAGTGTATGACCAACCACGTGATCAGTGCATGCACAGGCACGTGATCAGTGTATGATCAGCTTCGTGATCAGTGCATTATCAGCCACGTGATCAGTGCATGATCAGGCACGTGATCAGTGCATGCACAGTCACGTGATCAGTGTGCACAGTCACGTGATCAGTGCATGATCAGCCACGTGATCAGTGCATGATCAGCCACGGGATCAGTGCATGATCAGTCACGTGATCGGTGTATGATCACCCACGTGATCAGTGCATGATAGCCACGCGTGATCAGTGCATAATCAGTCACCTGATCAGTGCATGATCAGCCACGTGATCAGTGCATGATCAGTCACGTGATCAGTGTATGATCAGTCTCGTGATCAGTGCATGATCAGCCACGGAACAGTGCATGATCAGCCACGTGATCAATGCATGATCAGTCACGTGATCAGTGCATGATCAGTCACGTGATCAGTGCATGATCAGCTACGTGATCAGTGCGTGATCAACCACGTGATCAGTGCATGATCAATGCACGCGTGATCAAATGATCAGCCAGGTGATCAGTGCGATCAACCACGTGAATCAGTGCATGATCAGTCACGTGATCATTGCGCGATCAGCCACGTGATCAGTGCATGATCAGCCACGCGATCAGTGTATGATCAGTCATGTGATCAGTGCGCGATCAGCCACGCGATCAGTGCAATGATCAGTCACGATCAGTGCATGATCAGTACGCGATCAGTGCATGATCAGCCATGTGATCAGTGCATGATCAGCCACGGGATCAGTGCATGATCAGCCATGTGATCAATTCTTGATCAAGGGTCACGTGATCAGTGCATGATCAGCCACGCATAAGTGTATGATCAGTCCGCGTGATCAGTGCATGATCAGGCACGTGATCAGTGCATGATCAGTCACGTGATCAGTGCATGATCAGCCGCGTGATCAGTGCATGATCAGCCATGTGATCAGTTCTGATCAGCCACATGACCAGCATGATCAGCGCGATCAGTGCATCATCAGCCGCGTGATCAGTGGATGATCAGTCACGTGATCATTGTATGATCAGCCATGCGATCCAGTGCATGATGAGCCACGTGATCATTGTGGCGATCAGTCAGCGCGATCAGTGTATGGTCAGCCGTGTGATCAGTGCGATCAGGCGTGAAATCAGTGCATTATCAGGCCACGTGATCAGTGCAGATCAGCCGCGAGATGACTTCATGCACGATCACGTGATTGTGTGTATGATCAGTCCACGTGATAAGTGAAAGATCAGCCACGTGATGAGTGCATGATCGCCCATACCACCAGTGATCAGTGCATAATCAATCCCGTGATCAGTGCATGATCAGCCACGATCAGTGCAATGATGAGCCACGTGATCAGTGTATGTGCAGTAACGTGATCAGTGCATGATCAGTCATGTGATGAGTGCGATCAACCACATGATCAGTGCATGATCAGCCACGTGATCAGTGCATGATCAGTCAACGTGATCAGTGCATGATCAGCCGCGTGATCATTACATGATCAGCCAGAATCAGTGCATGATCACAGTCACGTGATCAGTGCATGATCAGTCACGTGATCAGTGTTATGATTAGGCCACGGATCAGTGCATGATCAGCCACGTGTCAGTGCATGATCAGCCAGGTGATCAGTGCCAGATCAGCCATGTGATCAGTGCATGAACAGCATCACGATCAGTGTATGATCAGCCACGTGATCAGTGCATGATCAGCAACGGGATCAGTGCATGCTCACCCACGTGATCAGTGCGTGATCAGTCACGCGGATCAGTGCATTAACAGTCACGTGATCAGGGTATGATCAGCCACGTGATCAGTGAATGATCAGTCACTTGTGATCAGTTCATGCGACAGTCAGCAGATCAGTGTGAGGTCAGTCACGGATCAGTATGATCAGCCACGGATCAGTGCGAGAATCGGAGCGCGTGATCAGTCAGCGTTATCAGTAATGTGATCAGTGTATGATCAGCTACGTGATTAGTGCATGAAAGCCACGCGACCAGTGTATGATCAGCCCGTGATCAGTGCATCATCAGCCAAATGATAAGTGCGCAGTCAGTCCAAATGATCAGTGCATGCACAGCCGTGATCAGTGCATGATCAGTCACGTGATCAGTGTATGATCGGCCGTGATCAGCAATGATTAGGCATGTCATCAGTGCATTATCAGTACCGTGATCAGTGCATGATCAGACACGATCAGTGCATGACTCAGCCACGTGATCAGTGTATGATCAGTCACGCGATCAGTGCATGATCAGCCACGCGATCAGTGCATGATCAGCCACGTGATCAGTGCATGTTCAGTCATGTGACCAGTGTATGACCAGCCACAGATCAGAGTATTGTCAGCCCGCGTGATCACCATGATGAGTCACGTGAACAGTGCATGATCAGTCACGTGATCAGTGCATTATCAGTGGCGTGATCAGGTGCATGATCAGACAAGTGATCAGTGCATGATCAGTCATGTGATCAGTGCATGATCAGCCACGATCAGTGCATGATCCGTCACGTGATCAGTGCATGATCCAGCCACGTGATCAGTGCATCTTCAGCCACGTGATCCAGTGTGATCAGCCACGACATCAGTGCAGGATAGCCACGTGACCAGTGCATGATCAGTCAATGATCAGTGTCATGATCAGCCACGTGATCAGTGCATGACAGTCTCGGGATCAGTGTATGATCAGCCACGTGATCAGTGCATGTGTC
Source organism: Bos mutus (assembly GCF_027580195.1). Taxonomy (NCBI): domain Eukaryota; kingdom Metazoa; phylum Chordata; class Mammalia; order Artiodactyla; family Bovidae; genus Bos; species Bos mutus. The sequence goes on along the minus strand of NW_027219779.1, from coordinate 38,475 downwards.
AGCCCGTGATCAGTGCATGATCAGCCACGTGATCAGTGCATGCACAGTCACGCGATCAGTGCATGATCAGTCACGTGATCAGTGCATGATCAGCCACGTGATCAGTGAATGATCAGTCACGCGATCAGTGCATGATCAACCACGTGATCAGTGCATGATCAGGCACGTGATCAGTGCATGATCAGCCACGTGATCAGTGCATGTGCAATCACGTGATCAGTGCATGCACAGTTCGCGTGATCAGTGTGATCAGCCACGTGATTAGTTCATGATCAGCCACGTGATAACTGCATGATCCAAACATGTGATCAGTGCATGATCAGCCACGGATCAGTACGATCAGTCACACGAATCAGTGCATGATCAGTCACGCGATCAGTGCATGATCAGCCACGTGATCAGTGCATGATCAGTCCCGTGATCAGTGCAATGATCAGCCGCGTGATCAGTGCATGATCAGCCACGCGATCAGTGCATGATCAGTCACGTGATCAGTGCGATGAACGGCAGCCTTGCATCAGTGTGCCTGATCATTATCGAATCGGTGCATGATCAGGCACGTGAACAGTGCTGCGATCACCCGTGAAGAGTGCATGGTCAAGTCACGTGATCAGTGCGCATTCAGCCACGTGATCAGTTATGATCAGCCACGTGATCAGTGCATGATCAGTCAGCGTTATCAGTGAATGCACAGTCACGTGTTCAGTGGGCGTGATCATTAATGTGATCAGTGTATGATCAGCAACGTGATGAAGTGCATGATCAACCTCTGATCAGTGTATGATCACGGTGATCAGTGCATGCACAGTGGCGTCGTTCAGTGCATGATCAGTCAACGTGATCGAATGCTTGCATGAACCACGTGATCAGTGTATGATCGGCCGTCTTCAGTGGCATGATCAGCCATGTGATCAGTGCGCGATCTGCCACATGATCAGGGCATGTCACGCCGTGATCAGCGCATGATCCAGCCACGTGATTAGTTGCATGATCACCACGTGATCAGTGTATTTTCATCCACGGATCAGTGCATGATCAGCCACGCGATCAGTGCAAGATCAGCCACGTGAATTAGTGCATGATCAGCCAAGTGATCAGTGCATGTGCGGTCTCGCGAACAGTGTATGATCAGGCGCGTGATCAGTGCATGTTCAGCCCGTGATCAGTGCATGATCTGCCATGTGATCAGTGCATGCGGCGATCACGTGCTCAGTGTATGGTCAGCCAGGTGATCATTGCATGATCAGGCGGGTGAAGAAAAAGGATCGGTCATATAAAGAGTGCGCGATCAGCCGCGTGGTCGTGCAAGCTCAGTTAGGTGATCAGTGTATGATCCGCCGCGTGATCAGTACATGATAGCCACGTGATCAGTGTGCATGATCAGCCACGGAAAGAAGTGCATGTCAGCCGTGATCAGTGCATGATCGTGCGCGATCGGTGCATGATCCGACGGGTGATCAGTGCATGATCTCCCGCGTGATCAGTTCTTGATCGAAGCGTGATCGGTGCATGATCTCACACGATCATTGCATGTTCAGCCATGTCATCAGTGCATGCTCAGCCCGCGTGACCTGCGCGATCAGTCACGTGATCAGTGCATGATGAGCCATGGGATCAGTGCGTGATAGCCATGTGATCAGTGCATGGAAGCTGCGTGACCAGTGCATGATCAGCCCGTAATCAGTGCATCATCAGCCCGTGATCGGTGGATGTTCAGCCACGTGATCATTGCATGTTCAGCCAAGCGTCGGTGCTGAATGATCCGCGTGATCGGTGTATGATCGGCTTGATCGGTGTATGGTCAGCCCGCGTGATCGGTCGCGATCAGGCACGTGAAGGTGCATAATCAGCGCGTGGTCGGTGCATGATCAGCCATGAAACAGCAATGCTGATCGCGTGATCAATGTATGCTCAGCCCGTGAAGTGCATGATCAGCCATGTGATCAGTGCATGATCAGCTTCGTGATCGTACCATATCGACCGCGTGATCAGTGTATGGTCAATCCGTGTTCAATGCATGATAGCCATATGTCCAGTGCATGATCAGGCGCGTGATCAGTGTGTTCACCGGTGGCGATCAGTGCAGTCAACCCGTGATCAGTGCATGACCCAGTGATCAGGGCGTACTGATCCGTGGTCAGTGTATGATCAACCGTGATCAGTGCATGACGGCAGGTGATCACTGCATGATCGATCCTGCAGTAATCAGTGAATAATCCAGCCGTCGATCAGCGTGGCCGTCAGGCGCGTAATCCAGCCGCCAGTCGCGTCACATGATCAGTGTGATCAGCCCACGGGATCGAGTGCATATTAACCACGTGATCAGTGCGCGATAGCCACGTGACAGTGCATGATCAGCAACATCATTGGTGTGATCAGCCACGTAATCCAGTACGCAATCCAACCAACGTGATCTGCTGAAGACCGATCAGCCGCGTGATCAGTGCATGATATTGAAGTATCAATGCGCAATGCTTCTTATTCGGTGCATACTCCAGCCACGTGATCAGTGCATGATCAGCCACGTGATCAGTGCATGATCAGTTAGGTGATCAGTGCATGCACAGTCACGTGATCAGTGCATGATAGCCCAGTTATCAGTGCATAAGTCACGTGATCAGTTCGTGATCACTCAGGTGATCAGTGTGTGATCAGCCACGTGATCAGTGCATGATAGCCACAGGATTAGTGCATGATCAGTCACGTGATCAGTGCATGATCAGCCACGTGATCAGTGCATGATCAGCCACGTGATCAGTGCATGATCAGCCACGTGATCAGTGCATGATCAGCCACGTGATCAGTGCATGATCAGCCACGTGATCAGTGCATGCACAGTCACGTGATCAGTGTATGATCAGCTTCGTGATCAGTGCGTGATCAGCCACGTGATCAGTGCATGATCAGCCACGTGATCAGTGCATGATCAGCCACGTGATCAGTGCATGATAGCCACTTGACCAGTGTATGATCAGTCACGTGATCAGTGCATGATCTGCTTCGTGATCAGTGCATGATCAGCAGCCACGTGATCAGTGCATGATCAGTGATCGTGATCAGTGCATGATCAGGCACGTGATCAGTGTATGATCAGCCACGTGATCAGTGCATGATAGCCACGTGATCAGTGCATGATCAGCCACGTGATCAGTGCATGATCAGCCACGTGATCAGTGCATGATCAGCCACGTGATCAGTGCATGATCAGTTACGTGATCAGTGCATGATCAGTCACGTGATCAGTGCATGATCAGCCACGTGATCAGTGCATGATCAGCCACGTGATCAGTGCATGATCAGTCACGTGATCAGTGCATGATCAGTCACGTGATCAGTGCATGATCAGCCACATAATCAGTGCATGATCAGTCCACGTGATCAGTGCATGATCAGCCACGTGATCAGTGCATGATCAAACCACGTGATCAGTGCATGATCAGCCACGTGATCAGTGCATGATCAGCCACGTGATCAGTGCATGATCAGCCACGTGATCAGTGCATGATCAGTCATGTGATCAGTGCATGATCAGTCACGTGATCAGTGCATGATCAGCCACGTGATCAGTGCATGATGAGTCACGTGATCAGTGCATGATCAGCACGTGATTCCAGTCTGCTGATCAGCCACGTGATCAGTGCTCAGCTGCGTGATCAGCCATGATCAGTGCATGTCATCCAGCTGATCCGTCAGTGATGATCAGCACGATCAGTGCATGATCAGCCACGTGATCAGTGCATGATCAGCACAGCTGATCAGTGCATGATCAGTGCGTGATCATCAGTTTGATCAGTCACGTGATCAGTGCTTTCAGTTATTCAGTGATCAGTGCATGATCAGTATCGTGATCAGTGCATGATCAGGCACGTGATCAGTGCATGATCAGTCACGTGATCAGTGCCATTCAGCCACGTGATCAGTGCATGCTCAGCCACGTGATCAGTGCATGATCAGCCACGTGATCAGTGCATGATCAGCCACGTGATCCACGTGATCAGTGATCAGTGCATGATCAGCCACGTGATCAGTGCATGATCATTCACGTGATCAGTGCATGATCAGTGCATGATCAGTGCATGATCAGCGTGATCAGTGCATGATCAGCCATGTGATCAGTGCATGATCAGTGCATGATCAGTGATCAGTGCATGATCAGTCATCGTGATCAGTGCATGATCAGCCACGTGATCAGTGCATGATCAGCCACGTGATCAGTGCATGATCAGTCACGTGATCAGTGCATGATCAGCCATGGGGATCAGTGCATGATCATGATCAGTGTGTGATCAGTGCATGATCAGCCACGTGATCAGTGCATGATCAGCCACGTGATCAGTGCATGATCAGTCACGTGATCAGTGCATGATCAGTCCCGTGATCAGTGCATGATCAGTCCCGTGATCAGTGCATGATCAGCCACGTGATCAGTGCACGATCAGACACGTGATCAGTGCATGATCAGTCACGTGTGATCAGTCACGTGATCAGTGCATGATCAGCCACGTGATCAGTGCATGATCAGATCAGCGTGATCAGATCAGTGCATGCACAGTCCAGTGATCAGTGTCATGATCAGCCAGTGTGATCAGTGCATGATCAGCCACGTGATCAGTGCATGATCAGCCACGTGATCAGTGCATGATCAGCCACGTGATCAGTGCATGATCAGCCACGTGATCAGTGCATGATCAGTCCGTGATCAGTGTGTGATGATCAGCCACGTGATCAGTGCATGATCAGCCACGTGATCAGTGCATGATCAGCACGTGATCAGTGCATGATCAGTCACGTGATCAGTGCATGATCAGCCACGTGATGATCAGTGCATGATCAGGCACGTGATCAGTGCATGATCAGTCATATGATCAGTGCATGATCAGCCACGTGATCAGTGCATGATCAGCCATGTGATCAGTGCATGATCAGCCACGTGATCAGTGCATGATCAGCCACGTGATCAGTGCATGATCAGCCACGTGATCAGTGCATGATCAGCCACGTGATCAGTGCATGATCAGCCACGTGATCAGTGCATGATCAGCCACGTGATCAGTGCATGATCAGCACGCATGATCAGTGATGATCAGTGCATGATCAGATCAGTCACGTGATCAGTGCATGATCAGCCACGTGATCAGTGCATGATCAGCCACGTGATCAGTGCATGATCAGCCACGTGATCAGTGCATGATCAGCCACGTGATCAGTGCATGATCAGCCACGTGATCAGTGCATGATCAGCCACGTGATCAGTGCATGATCAGCCACGTGATCAGTGCATGATCAGCCACGTGATCAGTGCATGATCAGTCACGTGATCAGTGCATGATCAGCCACGTGATCAGTGCATGATCAGCCACGTGATCAGTGCATGATCAGTCACGTGATCAGTGCATGATCAGCCACGTGATCAGTGCATGATCAGCCACGTGATCAGTGCATGATCAGCCACGTGATCAGTGCATGATCAGCCACGTGATCAGTGCATGATCAGAATCACGTGATCAGTGAATGATCAGTCACCGTGATCAGTGCATGATCAGCCACGTGATCAGTGCATGATCAGCCATGTGATCAGTGCATGATCAGTCACGTGATCAGTGCATGATCAGCCCACGTGATCAGTGCATGATCAGTGCATGATCAGTGCATGATAGCTGCCACGTGATCAGTGCATGATCAGCCACGTGATCAGTGCATGATCAGCCACGTGATCAGTGCATGATCAGCAGTCACGTGATCAGTGCATGATCAGCCACGTGATCAGTGCATGATCAGCAGTGATCAGTGCATGATCAGCCACGTGATCAGTGCATGATCAGCACACGTGATCAGTGCATGATCAGTGCGTGATGATCAGTGATCATGCCTGTGATCAGCTTTGTGATCAGTGCATGATCAGCACGTGATCAGTGCATGATCAGCCACGTGATCAGTGCATGATCAGTCACGTGATCAGTGCATGCATGATCAGCCACGTGATCAGTGCATGATCAGTCACGTGATCAGTGCATGATCAGCCACGTGATCAGTGCATGATCAGCCACGTGATCAGTGCATGATCCATGATCAGTGCATGATCAGCCATCAGCGTGATTAGTGAATGATCAGCCACGTGATCAGTGCATGATCAGCCACGTGATTAGTGCATGATACAAAACGTGATTAGTGCATGATCAGCCACGTGATCAGTGCATGATCAGCCACGTGATCAGTGCATGATCAGCCACGTGATCAGTGCATGATCAGCCACGTGATCAGTGCATGATCAGCCACGTGATCAGTGCATGATCAGGCACGTGAAGAGTGCATGATCAGTCACGTGATCAGTGCATGATCAGCCAGGTGATCAGTGCATGATCAGCCACGTGATCAGTGCATGATCAGCCACGTGATCAGTGCATGATCAGCCACGTGATCAGTGCATGATCAGCCACGTGATCAGTGTGCATCAGTCACGTGATCAGTGCATGATCAGCCACGTGATCAGTGCATGATCAGCCACGTGATCAGTGCATGATCAGCCACGTGATCAGTGCATGATCAGCCACGTGATCAGTGCATGATCAGCCACGTGATCAGTGCATGATCAGTCACGTGATCAGTGCATGATCAGCCACGTGATCAGTGCATGATGATCAGCCACGTGATCAGTGCATGATCAGCCACGTGATCAGTGCATGATCAGCAGATCACGTGATCAGTGCATGATCAGCCATCAGCGTGATCAGTGCATGATCAGCCACGTGATCAGTGCATGATCAGCCACGTGATCAGTGCATGATCAGCCACGTGATCAGTGCATGATCAGCACGTGATCATCAGTGCATGATCAGCCACGTGATCAGTGTGATGATCAGTCAGCCACGTGATCAGTGCATGATCAGCCACGTGATCAGTGCATGATCAGCCACGTGATCAGTGCATGATCAGCCACGTGATCAGTGCATGATCAGTCACGTGATCAGTGCATGATCAGCCACGTGATCAGTGCATGATCAGCCACGTGATCAGTGTGCATGATCAGCCACGTGATCAGTGCATGATCAGCCACGTGATCAGTGCATGATCAGCCACGTGATCAGTGCATGATCAGTCACGTGATCAGTGCATGATCAGCCACGTGATCAGTGCATGATCAGCCACGTGATCAGTGCATGATCAGCCACGTGATCAGTGCATGATCAGCCACGTGATCAGTGCATGATCAGTCACGTGATCAGTGCATGATCAGCCATGTGATCAGTGCATGATCAGCCACGTGATCAGTGCATGATCAGCCACGTGATCAGTGCATGATCAGTCACGTGATCAGTGTGCATGATCAGCCACGTGATCAGTGCATGATCAGCCACGTGATCAGTGCATGATCAGCCACGTGATCAGTGCATGATCAGTCAGCGTGATCAGTGCATGATCAGCCACGTGATCAGTGCATGATCAGCAGCACGTGATCAGTGCATGATCAGCCACGTGATCAGTGCATGATCAGCCACGTGATCAGTGCATGATCAGCCACGTGATCAGTGCATGATCAGCCACGTGATCAGTGCATGATCAGTCACGTGATCAGTGCATGATCAGCCACGTGATCAGTGCATGATCAGCCACGTGATCAGTGCATGATCAGCCACAGATCAGTCAGTGTGATCAGCCACGATCAGTGCATGATCAGCCACGTGATCAGTGCATGATCAGCCACGTGATCAGTGCATGATCAGCCACGTGATCAGTGCATGATCAGCCATGTGATCAGTGCATCATCAGTGCATGATCAGCCAGCCGTGATCAGTGCATGATCAGCCACGTGATCAGTGCATGATCAGCCACGTGATCAGTGCATGATCAGCCACGTGATCAGTGCATGATCAGCCACGTGATCAGTGCATGATCAGCCACGTGATCAGTGCATGATCAGCCACGTGATCAGTGCATGATCAGCCACGTGATCATCAGTCAGTGCAGTGCAGTCACGTGATCAGTGCATGATCAGCCACGTGATCAGTGCATGATCAGCCACGTGTGATCAGTGCATGATCAGTCACGTGATCAGTGCATGATCAGCCACGTGATCAGTGCATGATCAGCACGTGATCAGTGCATGATCAGCCAGCGTGATCAGTGCATGATCAGCCACGTGATCAGTGCATGATCAGCCACGTGATCAGTGCATGATCAGCACGTGATCAGTGCATGATCAGCCACGTGATCAGTGCATGATCAGCCACGTGATCAGTGCATGATCAGCCACGTGATCAGTGCATGATCAGCCACGTGATCAGTGCATGATCAGATCAGGTGATCAGCCATCAGCCACGTGATCAGTGCATGATCAGCCACGTGATCAGTGCATGATCAGTCACGTGATCAGTGCATGATCAGCCGTGATCAGTGCATGATCAGCCACGTGATCAGTGCATGATCAGCCACGTGATCAGCATGTGTCAGCCATGTGATCAGTGCATGATCAGCCACGTGATCAGTGCATGATCAGCCACGTGATCAGTGCATGATCAGCCACGTGATCAGTGCATGATCAGTCACAGTGATCAGTGCATGATCAGCCAGCGTGATCAGTGCATGATCAGCCACGTGATCAGTGCATGATCAGTCACGTGATCAGTGCATGATCAGATCACGTGATCAGTGTGATCAGTGCATGATGATCAGTCACGTGATCAGTGCATGATCAGCCACGTGATCAGTGCATGATCAGCCACGTGATCAGTGCATGATCAGCCACGTGATCAGTGCATGATCAGCCACGTGATCAGTGCATGATCAGCTCACGTGATCAGTGCATGATCAGTCACGTGATCAGTGCATGATCAGCCACGTGATCAGTGCATGATCAGCCACGTGATCAGTGCATGCAACAGTCACGTGATCAGTGTATGATCAGCCACGTGATCAGTGCATGATCAGCCACGTGATCAGTGCATGATCAGCCACGTGATCAGTGCATGATCAGTCACGTGATCAGTGCATGATCAGCCACGTGATCAGTGCATGATCAGCCACGTGATCAGTGCATGATCAGCCACGTGATCAGTGCATGATCAGTCACGTGATCAGTGCATGATCATCAGTCACGTGATCAGTGCATGATCAGCCCACGATCAGTGCATGATCAGCCACGTGATCAGTGCATGATCAGCCACGTGATCAGTGCATGATCAGCCACGTGATCAGTGCATGATCAGTCACGTGATCAGTGCATGATCAGCCACGTGATCAGTGCATGATCAGCCACGTGATCAGTGCATGATCAGCATGTGATCAGTGCATGATCAGTCACGTGATCAGTGCATGATCAGCCACGTGATCAGTGCATGATCAGCCAGTCGTGATCAGTGCATGATCAGCCACGTGATCAGTGCATGATCAGTGCATGATCAGATCAGTGCATTGATCAGCCACGTGATCAGTGCATGATCAGCCATGATGATCAGTGCATGATCAGCCAGTGCATGATCATGATCAGTGCATGATCAGCCACGTGATCAGTGCATGATCAGCCACGTGATCAGTGCATGATCAGCCACGTGATCAGTGCATGATCAGCCACGTGATCAGTGCATGATCAGCCACGTGATCAGTGCATGATCAGCCACGTGATCAGTGCATGATCAGCCACGTGATCAGTGCATGATCAGTCACGTGATCAGTGCATGATCAGCCACGTGATCAGTGCATGATCAGCCACGTGATCAGTGCATGATCAGTCACACGTGATCAGTGCATGATCAGTCATGTGATCAGTGCATGATCAGCCACGTGATCAGTGCATGATCAGCCACGTGATCAGTGCATGATCAGCCACGTGATCAGTGCATGATCAGCCACGTGATCAGTGCATGCATCAGCCACGTGATCAGTGCATGATCAGTCACGTGATCAGTGCATGATCATCAGTGTGATCAGTGTGCATCAGCCACGTGATCAGTGCATGATCAGTCACGTGATCAGTGCATGATCAGCCATGTGATCAGTGCATGATCAGCCACGTGATCAGTGCATGATCAGCCACGTGATCAGTGCATGATCAGCACGTGATCAGTGCATGATCAGTCACGTGATCAGTGCATGATCAGCCACGTGATCAGTGCATGATCAGCCACGTGATCAGTGCATGATCAGTCACGTGATCAGTGCATGATCAGCCACATGTGATCAGTGCATGATCAGCCACGTGATCAGTGCATGATCAGTCACGTGATCAGTGCATGATCAGCCACGTGATCAGTGCATGATCAGCCACGTGATCAGTGCATGCATCAGCCACGTGATCAGTGCATGATCAGCCACGTGATCAGTGCATGATCAGCCACGTGATCAGTGCATGATCAGCCACGTGATCAGTGCATGATCAGCGTGCGTGATCAGTGCATGATCAGATCACGTGATCAGTGCATGATCAGCCACGTGATCAGTGCATGATCAGCCACGTGATCAGTGCATGATCAGCACGTGATCAGTGTGCATGATCAGCCACGTGATCAGTGCATGATCAGCCACGTGATCAGTGCATGATCAGCCACGTGATCAGTGCATGATCAGCCACGTGATCAGTGCATGATCAGCCACGTGATCAGTGCATGATCAGCCACGTGATCAGTGCATGATCAGTGTGCATGATCAGTGCGTGATCAGTGTGATGATGCATGATCAGCGTGATCAGTGCATGATCAGCCACGTGATCAGTGCATGATCAGCCACGTGATCAGTGCATGATCAGTCACGTGATCAGTGCATGATCAGCCACGTGATCAGTGCATGATCAGTCACGTGATCAGTGCATGATCAGCCATGATCAGTCAGTGATCATGCATGATCAGTCATGTGATCAGTGCATGATCAGCTTCGTGATCAGTGCATGATCAGCCACGTGATCAGTGCATGATCAGCCACGTGATCAGTGCATGATCAGCCACGTGATCAGTGCATGATCAGCCACGTGATCAGTGCATGATCAGCCACGTGATCAGTGCATGATCAGTCACGTGATCAGTGCATGATCAGCCAGCCACGTGATCAGTGCATGATCAGCCACGTGATCAGTGCATGATCAGCCACGATGAGTGCATGATCAGTGATCAGTGCATGTGTGATCAGTGCATGATCAGCCACGTGATCAGTGCATGATCAGCCACGTGATCAGTGCATGATCAGCCATGTGATCAGTGCATGATCAGCCACGTGATCAGTGCATGATCAGCCACGTGATCAGTGCATGATGATCAGCCACGTGATCAGTGCATGATCAGCCACGTGTGATCAGTGCATGATCAGCCATGTGATCAGTGCATGATCAGCCACGTGATCAGTGCATGATCAGCCACGTGATGATCAGTGCATGATCAGCCACGTGATCAGTGCATGATCAGCCACGTGATCAGTGCATGATCATGATCAGCGTGATCAGTGCATCAGATCAGCCACGTGATCAGTGCATGATCAGCCACGTGATCAGTGCATGATCAGCACGTGTGATCAGTGCATGATCAGTCCACGTGATCAGTGCATGATCAGCGTGTGATCAGTGCATGATCATCAGTGCATGATCAGTGCATCAGTGCATCCATCGTGATCAGATCAGTGCATGATCAGCCACGTGTGATCAGTGCATGATCAGCCACGTGATCAGTGCATCAGCCAGTGATCAGTGCATGATCAGTGCATGATCAGTGCATGATCAGCCACATGATCAGTGCATGATCAGCCATGTGATCAGTGCATGATCAGCCACGTGATCAGTGCATGATCAGCCACGTGATCAGTGCATGATCAGCCACGTGATCAGTGCATGATCAGCCATGTGATCAGTGCATGATCAGCCACGTGATCAGTGCATGCATGATCAGCCATGTGATCAGTGCATGATCAGCCATGTGATCAGTGCATGATCAGCCACCACGTGATCAGTGCATGATCAGCCACGTGATCAGTGCATGATCAGCCACGTGATCAGCATGATCAGCCGCATGATCAGTGTGCATGATCAGCCACGTGATCAGTGCATGATCAGCCACGTGATCAGTGCATGATCAGCCAGTGATCAGTGCATGATCAGTGCGTGATCAGTGAGCAGTCGTGTGATCAGTGCATGCATGATCAGCCACGTGATCAGTGCATGATCAGCCACGTGATCAGTGCATGATCAGCCACGTGATCAGTGCATGATCAGCCACGTGATCAGTGCATGATCAGCCACGTGATCAGTGTGATCAGTGATGATCATGCATGATCAGCCGCGTGATCAGTGCATGATCAGCCACGTGATCAGTGCATGATCAGCCACGTGATCAGTGCATGATCAGCCACGTGATCAGTGCATGATCAGCCACGTGATCAGTGCATGATCAGCCACGTGATCAGTGCATGATCAGCCCACGTGATCAGTGCATGATCAGTCATCAGTGATCAGTGCATGATCAGCCACGTGATCAGTGCATGATCAGCCACGTGATCAGTGCATGATCAGCCACGTGATCAGTGCATGATCAGCCACGTGATCAGTGCATGATCAGCCACGTGATCAGTGCATGATCAGCCACGTGATCAGTGCATGATCAGTCACGTGATCAGTGCATGATCAGCACGTGATCAGTGCATGATCAGCCACGTGATCAGTGCATGATCAGCCAGTGATCAGTGCATGATCAGTGTATGATCAGTCATGATCAGATGATCAGCGTGTGATCAGTGCATGATCAGCCACGTGATCAGTGCATGATCAGCCACGTGATCAGTGCATGATCAGCCACGTGATCAGTGCATGATCAGTCACGTGATCAGTGCATGATCAGCCACATGTGATCAGTGCATGATCAGCCACGTGATCAGTGCATGATCAGCCACGTGATCAGTGCATGATCAGCCACGTGATCAGTGCATGATCAGCCACGTGATCAGTGCATGATCAGCCACGTGATCAGTGCATGATCAGCCACGTGATCAGTGCATGATCAGCCACGTGATCAGTGCATGATCAGCCACGTGATCAGTGCATGATCAGTCACGTGATCAGTGCATGATCAGCCACGTGATCAGTGCATGATCAGCCACGTGATCAGTGCATGATCAGTCACGTGATCAGTGCATGATCAGCCACGTGATCAGTGCATGATCAGCCACGTGATCAGTGCATGATCAGCCACGTGATCAGTGCATGATCAGCCACGTGATCAGTGCATGATCAGCCACGTGATCAGTGCATGATCAGCAGTCACGTGATCAGTGCATGATCAGCCACCGTGATCAGTGCATGATCAGCCACGTGATCAGTGCATGATCAGCCACGTGATCAGTGCATGATCAGCCACGTGATCAGTGCATGATCAGCCACGTGATCAGTGCATGATCAGCCACGTGATCAGTGCATGATCAGCCACGTGATCAGTGCATGATCAGCCACGTGATCAGTGCATGATCAGCCACGTGATCAGTGCATGATCAGCCGTGATCAGTGCATGATCAGCCACGTGATCAGTGCATGATCATCAGCGTGATGATCAGTGCATGATCAGCCACGTGATCATGCATGATCAGATCAGCCACGTGATCAGTGCATGATCAGCCACGTGATCAGTGCATGATCAGTCACGTGATCAGTGCATGATCAGCCACGTGATCAGTGCATGATCAGTCAGTGATCAGTGCATGATCAGCCACGTGATCATCAGCATGATCAGCCACGTGATCAGTGCATGATCAGCCACGTGATCAGTGCATGATCAGTCCACGTGATCAGTGCATGATCAGCCACGTGATCAGTGCATGATCAGCCATGATCAGTGCATGATCAGTGCGTGATCAGTGCATGCACAGTCACGTGATCAGTGCATGATCAGCCACGTGATCAGTGCATGATCAGTCACGTCAGTGCATGATCAGTGTGATCATGCATGATCAGCGTGATCAGTGCATGATCAGCCACGTGATCAGTGCATGATCAGCCACGTGATCAGTGCATGATCAGCCACGTGATCAGTGCATGATCAGCACGTGATCAGTGCATGATCATCAGTGCAGTGCATGATCAGTCACGTGATCAGTGCATGATCAGCCACGTGATCAGTGCATGATCAGTCACGTGATCAGTGCATGATCAGCCACGTGATCAGTGCATGATCAGCCACGTGATCAGTGCATGATCAGCCACGTGATCAGTGCATGATCAGTCCACGTGATCAGTGCATGATCAGCCACGTGATCAGTGCATGATCAGCCACGTGATCAGTGCATGATCAGTCACGTGATCAGTGCATGATCAGCCACGTGATCAGTGCATGATCAGCCACGTGTGATCAGTGCATGATCAGCCACGTGATCAGTGCATGATCAGCCACGTGATCAGTGCATGATCAGCCACGTGATCAGTGCATGATCAGCCACGTGATCAGTGCATGATCAGCCACGTGATCAGTGCATGATCAGCCACGTGATCAGTGCATGATCAGCCACGTGATCAGTGCATGATCAGCCACGTGATCAGTGCATGATCAGCCACGTGATCAGTGCATGATCAGCCACGTGATCAGTGCATGATCAGCCACGTGATCAGTGCATGATCAGCCACGTGATCAGTGCATGATCAGTCACGTGATCAGTGCATGATCAGTCACGTGATCAGTGCATGATCAGCCACGTGATCAGTGCATGATCAGCCACGTGATCAGTGCATGATCAGCCACGTGATCAGTGCATGATCAGCCACGTGATCAGTGCATGATCAGCATGTGATCAGTGCATGATCAGCCACGTGATCAGTGCATGATCAGCACGTGATCAGTGCATGATCAGCCACGTGATCAGTGCATGATCAGCCACGTGATCAGTGCATGATCAGCCACGTGATCAGTGCATGATCAGCCATGATCAGTGCATGATCAGCCACGTGATCAGTGCATGATCAGTCACGTGATCAGTGCATGCATGATCAGCCACGTGATCAGTGCATGTGATCAGTCACGTGATCAGTGCATGATCAGCCACGTGATCAGTGCATGATCAGCCACGTGATCAGTGCATGATCAGCCACGTGATCAGTGCATGATCAGATCAGCGTGATCAGTGCATGATCAGTCATGTGTGATCAGTGCATGATCAGCCAGCGTGATCAGTGCATGATCAGTCATGTGATCAGTGCATGATCAGCCACGTGATCAGTGCATGATCAGCCACGTGATCAGTGCATGATCAGCCACGTGATCAGTGCATGATCAGTCAGCGTGATCAGTGCATGATCAGCCACGTGATCAGTGCATGATCAGCCACGTGATCAGTGCATGATCAGCCACGTGATCAGTGCATGATCAGCCACGTGATCAGTGCATGCACAGTCACGTGATCAGTGTATGATCAGCTTCGTGATCAGTGCATGATCAGCCACGTGATCAGTGCATGATCAGTCATGTGTAGTGTGCATGATCAGCCACGTGATCAGTGCATGATCAGTCACGTGATCAGTGCATGATCAGCCATGTGATCAGTGCATGCACAGTCACGTGATCAGTGCATGATCAGCCACGTGATCAGTGCATGATCAGCCACGTGATCAGTGCATGATCAGCCACGTGATCAGTGCATGATCAGTCACGTGATCAGTGCATGATCAGCACAGATCAGTGCATGATCATCAGATCAGTGCATGATCAGCCACGTGATCAGTGCATGATCAGCCACGTGATCAGTGCATGATCAGCCGCGTGATCAGTGCATGATCAGCCATCGTCAGTGATGCATGATCAGCCACGTGATCAGTGCATGATCAGTGCATGTGATCAGTGCATGATCAGCCACGTGATCAGTGTGCATGATCAGCCACGTGATCAGTGCATGATCAGCCACGTGATCAGTGCATGATCAGCCACGTGATCAGTGCATGATCAGCCATCGTGATCAGTGCATGATCAGCCACGTGATCAGTGCATGATCAGCCAGTGTGATCAGTGCATGATCAGCATGATCAGTCGCGTGATCAGTGCATGATCAGCCATGTGATCAGTGCATGATCAGCCATCGTGATCAGTGCATGATCAGCCACGTGATCAGTGCATGATCAGCCACGTGATCAGTGCATGATCAGCCACGTGATCAGTGCATGATCAGCCACGTGATCAGTGCATGATCAGCAGCACGTGATCAGTGCATGATCAGTCCACGTGATCAGTGCATGATCAGCCACGTGATCAGTGCATGATCAGCCACGTGATCAGTGCATGATCAGCCATCGTCATCATGATCAGCCATCATCAGCGTGATCAGTGCATGATCAGTCACGTGATCAGTGCATGATCAGCCACGTGATCAGTGCATGATCAGCCACGTGATCAGTGCATGATCAGCCACGTGATCAGTGCATGATCAGCCACGTGATCAGTGCATGATCAGCCATGTGATCAGTGCATGATCAGCCATCGTGATCAGTGCATGATCAGCAGCGTGATCAGTGTGCATGATCAGCACGTGATCAGTGCATGATCAGCCAGCCGTGATCAGTGCATGATCAGCCACGTGATCAGTGCATGATCAGCCACGTGATCAGTGCATGATCAGCCACGTGATCAGTGCATGATCAGCCACGTGATCAGTGCATGATCAGTCACGTGATCAGTGCATGATCAGTCACGTGATCAGTGCATGATCAGTCAGTCGTGATCAGTGCATGATCAGCCACGTGATCAGTGCATGATCAGCCACGTGATCAGTGCATGATCAGCCACGTGATCAGTGCATGATCAGCCACGTGATCAGTGCATGATCAGCCACGTGATCAGTGCATGATCAGCCACGTGATCAGTGCATGATCAGCCACGTGATCAGTGCATGATCAGTCAGTGTGATCAGTGCATGATCAGCCACGTGATCAGTGCATGATCAGCCACGTGATCAGTGCATGATCAGTCGCGTGATCAGTGCATGATCAGTCACGTGATCATCAGTGCATGATCAGCCACGTGATCAGTGCATGATCAGCCACGTGATCAGTGCATGATCAGCCACGTGATCAGTGCATGATCAGCAGTCATCACGATCAGTGTGCATGATCAGCCACGTGATCAGTGCATGATCAGCCACGTGATCAGTGCATGATCAGCCACGTGATCAGTGCATGATCAGTCACGTGATCAGTGCATGATCAGCCGTGATCAGTGCATGATCAGCACGTGATCAGTGCATGATCAGCCATGTGATCAGTGCATGATCAGCCACGTGATCAGTGCATGATCAGCACGTGATCAGTGCATGATCTGTCATGTGATCAGTGTATGATCAGCCATGTGATCAGTGCATGATGACCACGTGATCAGTGCATGTTCAGCCAAGTTATCAGTGTATGCACAGTCAGGTGATCAGTGTATGATCAGCTTCGTGATCAGTGCATGATCAGCCACGTGATCAGTGCATGTGCATGATCAGCCAGTGATCAGTGCATGATCAGCTTCGTGATCAGTGCATGATCAGCCACGTGATCAGTGCATGATCAGTCACGAGATCAGTGCATGATCAGCTTCGTTATCAGTGCATGATCAGCCACGTGATCAGTGTATGATCAGCCACGTGATCAATGCATGATCAGCCACGTGATCAGTGCATGATCAGCCGTGTGATCAGTGCATGCACAGTCACGTGTTCATTGTATGATCATCTTCGTGATCAGTGCATGATCAGACACGTGATCAGTGCATGATCCAGCGTGATCAGTCAGTGCATGATCAGCCACGTGATCAGTGCATGATCAGACACGTGATCAGTGCATGATCAGTCACGAGATCAATGCATGATCACTCACGTGATAAGTGCATGATCAGGCACGTGATCAGTGCATGATCAGCCACGTGATCAGTGCATGATCAGCCACGTGATCAGTGCATGATCAGCCACGTGATCAGTGCATGATCAGTCACGTGATCAGTGCATGATCAGCCATGTGATCAGTGCATGATCAGCCACGTGATCAGTGCATGATCAGCCACGTGATCAGTGCATGATCAGCCACGTGATCAGTGCATGATCAGCCACGTGTGATCAGTGCATGATCATCAGTGATCAGTGCATGATCAGCCACGTGATCAGTGCATGATCAGCCACGTGATCAGTGCATGATCATCAGTCACGTGATCAGTGTATGATCAGCCGTGATCAGTGCGTGCATGATCAGCCACCACGTGATCAGGTGCATGATCAGCCACGTGATCAGTGCATGATCAGTCATGTGATCAGTGCATGATCAGCATGTGTGATCAGTGCATGATCAGCCACGTGATCAGTGCATGATCAGCCACGTGATCAGTGCATGATCAGCCACGTGATCAGTGCATGATCAGCCATGTGATCAGTGCATGATCAGTCACGTGATCAGTGCATGATCAGCCACGTGATCAGTGCATGATCAGCCATGTGATCAGTGCATGATCAGCCACGTGATCAGTGCATGATCAGCCACGTGATCAGTGCATGATCAGCCACGTGATCAGTGCATGATCAGTCACGTGATCAGTGCATGATCAGCCACGTGATCAGTGCATGATCAGCCATCAGTGTGATCAGTGCATGATCAGCCAGCCACGATCAGTGCATGATCAGCCACGTGATCAGTGCATGATCAGCCACGTGATCAGTGCATGATCAGCCACGTGTGATCAGTGCATGATCAGTCACGTGATCAGTGCATGATCAGTGCATGATCAGTGCATGATCAGCCACGTGATCAGTGCATGATCAGCACGTGATCAGTGCATGATCAGTCATCGTGATCAGTCAGTGCATGATCAGCCACGTGATCAGTGCATGATCAGCAGCGTGATCAGTGCATGATCAGCCACGTGATCAGTGCATGATCAGCCACGTGATCAGTGCATGATCAGCCACGTGATCAGTGCATGATCAGCCACGTGATCAGTGCATGATCAGCCACGTGATCAGTGCATGATCAGCCACGTGATCAGTGCATGATCAGCCACGATCAGTGCATGATCAGCCATGATCATGCATGATCAGCATCACGTGATCAGTGCATGATCAGCCACGTGATCAGTGCATGATCAGCCACGTGATCAGTGCATGATCAGCCACGTGATCAGTGCATGATCAGCCACGTGATCAGTGCATGATCAGCCACGTGATCAGTGCATGATCAGCCACGTGATCAGTGCATGTGATCAGCCAGTGATCAGATCAGTGCATGATCAGCACGTGATCAGTGCATGATCAGTCACGTGATCAGTGCATGATCAGCCACGTGATCAGTGCATTCAGCCACGTGTGATCAGTGCATGATCAGCCACGTGATCAGTGCATGATCAGCCACGTGATCAGTGCATGATCAGCCACGTGATCAGTGCATGATCAGTCACGTGATCAGTGCATGATCAGCCATGTGATCAGTGCATGATCAGCCACGTGATCAGTGCATGATCAGTCACGTGATCAGTGCATGATCAGCATGATCAGCGTGATCAGTGCATGATCAGCCACGTGATCAGTGCATGATCAGCCACGTGATCAGTGCATGATCAGCCACGTGATCAGTGCATGATCAGTCACGTGATCAGTGCATGATCAGCCACGTGATCAGTGCATGATCAGCCACGTGATCAGTGCATGATCAGCCACGTGATCAGTGCATGATCAGTCACGTGATCAGTGCATGATCAGCCACGTGATCAGTGCATGATCAGCCACGTGATCAGTGCATGCACATCAGCGTGATCAGTGTGTGATCAGCCAGTGATCAGTGCATGATCAGCACGTGATCAGTGCATGATCAGCCACGTGATCAGTGATCAGCAGTGTGTCAGTGCATGATCAGTGCGTGATCAGTGCATGATCAGCCACGTGATCAGTGCATGATCAGTCACGTGATCAGTGCATGATCAGCCACGTGATGATCAGTGCATGATCAGCCGTGATCAGTGCATGATCAGCCACGTGATCAGTGCATGATCAGCCACGTGATCAGTGCATGATCAGTCACGTGATCAGTGCATGATCAGTCACGTGATCAGTGCATGATCAGCCACGTGATCAGTGCATGATCAGCCACGTGATCAGTGCATGATCAGCCACGTGATCAGTGCATGATCAGCCACGTGATCAGTGCATGATCAGCCACGTGATCAGTGCATGATCAGTGCATGTGATCAGTGCATGATCAGTGCGTGATCAGTGCATGATCAGCATGATCAGTGCATGATCAGTCATGTGATCAGTGATCAGTGCATGATCAGCCACGTGATCAGTGCATGATCAGCCACGTGATCAGTGTATGATCAGCTTCGTTATCAGTGCATGATCAGCCACGTGATCAGTGCATGATCAGCCACGTGATCAATGCATGATCAGCCACGTGATCAGTGCATGATCAGCCGTGTGATCAGTGCATGATCAGCCACGTGATCAGTGCATGATCAGCCACGTGATCAGTGCATGATCAGTCACGTGATCAGTGCATGATCAGCCATGTGATCAGTGCATGATCAGCCACGTGATCAGTGCATGATCAGCCACGTGATCAGTGCATGATCAGTCACGTGATCATGCATGCATGATCAGCCACGTGATCAGTGCATGATCAGCCGTGATCAGTGCATGATCAGCCACGTGATCAGTGCATGATCAGCCACGTGATCAGTGCATGATCAGCCACGTGATCAGTGCATGATCAGCCACGTGATCAGTGCATGATCAGCCACGTGATCAGTGCATGATCAGCCACGTGATCAGTGCATGATCAGTCAGCCGTGTGATCAGTGCATGATCAGCACGTGATCAGTGCATGATCAGTCACGTGATCAGTGCATGATCAGTGATCATGTGATGATCAGTGATGCATGATCATGATCATCAGCCAGGTGATCAGTGCATGATCAGTCGCGTGATCAGTGCATGATCAGCCACGTGATCAGTGCATGATCAGCCACGTGATCAGTGCATGATCAGCCACGTGATCAGTGCATGATCAGCCACGTGATCAGTGCATGATCAGTCACGTGATCAGTGCATGATCAGCCGCGTGATCAGTGCATGATCAGCCACGTGATCAGTGCATGATCAGCCACGTGATCAGTGCATGATCAGTCACGTGATCAGTGCATGATCAGCCACGTGATCAGTGCATGATCAGCCACGTGATCAGTGCATGATCAGCCACGTGATCAGTGCATGATCAGCACGTGATCAGTGCATGATCAGCCACGTGATCAGTGCATGATCAGCCACGTGATCAGTGCATGATCAGCCACGTGATCAGTGCATGATCAGCCACGTGATCAGTGCATGATCAGCACGTGATCAGTGCATGATCAGCCACGTGATCAGTGCATGATCAGCCACGTGATCAGTGCATGATCAGCCACGTGATCAGTGCATGATCAGCCACGTGATCAGTGATGATCAGCCAGCGTGATCAGTGCATGATCAGCCACGTGATCAGTGCATGATCAGCCGTGTGATCAGTGCATGATCAGCCACGTGATCAGTGCATGATCAGCCACGTGATCAGTGCATGATCAGCCATGCATGATCAGTGCATGTGATCAGTGCATGATGATCAGTGCATGTGATCAGTGCATGATCAGCCACGTGATCAGTGCATGATCAGTCACGTGATCAGTGCATGATCAGCCACGTGATCAGTGCATGATCAGCCACGTGATCAGTGCATGATCAGCCACGTGATCAGTGCATGATCAGCCACGTGATCAGTGCATGATCAGCCACGTGATCAGTGCATGATCAGCCACGTGATCAGTGCATGATCAGTCATCGTGATCAGTGTATGATCAGCCACGTGATCAGTGCATGATCAGCCACGTGATCAGTGCATGATCAGCCACGTGATCAGTGCATGATCAGATCATGTGATCAGTGCATGATCAGCCACGTGATCAGTGCATGATCAGCCACGTGATCAGTGCATGATCAGCCACGTGATCAGTGCATGATCAGCCACGTGATCAGTGCATGATCAGCCACGTGATCAGTGCATGATCAGTCACGTGATCAGTGCATGATCAGCCACGTGATCAGTGCATGATCAGTCACGTGATCAGTGCATGATCAGCCACGTGATCAGTGCATGATCAGCCACGTGATCAGTGCATGATCAGCCACGTGATCAGTGCATGATCAGCCACGTGATCAGTGCATGATCAGTCACGTGATCAGTGCATGATCAGCCCACGTGATCAGTGCATGATCAGCACGTGATCAGTGCATGATCAGTGCATGATCAGATCACATGATCATCAGTGCATGATCAGCCATGTGATCAGTGCATGATCAGCCACGTGATCAGTGCATGATCAGCCACGTGATCAGTGCATGATCAGCCACGTGATCAGTGCATGATCAGCCACGTGATCAGTGCATGATCAGCCACGTGATCAGTGCATGATCAGCCACGTGATCAGTGCATGATCAGCCACGTGATCAGTGCATGATCAGCCACGTGATCAGTGCATGATCAGCCGTGTGATCAGTGCATCATCAGCCACGTGATCAGTGCATGATCAGCCACGTGATCAGTGCATGATCAGCCACGTGATCAGTGCATGATCAGCCACGTGATCAGTGCATGATCAGCCACGTGATCAGTGCATGATCAGTCACGTGATCAGTGATCATGATCAGCCACGTGATCAGTGCATGATCAGCCACGTGATCAGTGCATGATCAGCCACGTGATCAGTGCATGATCAGCCACGTGATCAGTGCATGATCAGCCACGTGATCAGTGCATGATCAGCCACGTGATCAGTGCATGATCAGCCACGTGATGATCAGTGCATGATCAGCACAGATCAGTGCATGATCAGCCACGTGATCAGTGCATGATCAGTCACGTGATCAGTGCATGATCAGCCACGTGATCAGTGCATGATCAGCCACGTGATCAGTGCATGATCAGCCACGTGATCAGTGCATGATCAGCCACGTGATCAGTGCATGATCAGCCACGTGATCAGTGCATGATCAGCCACGTGATCAGTGCATGATCAGCATGTGATCAGTGCATGATGTCATGATCAGTGCATGATCAGCCACGTGATCAGTGCATGATCAGCCACGTGTGATCAGTGCATGATCAGCCACGTGATCAGTGCATGATCAGCCACGTGATCAGTGCATGATCAGCCACGTGATCAGTGCATGATCAGCCACGTGATCAGTGCATGATCAGATCAGTGATCAGTGCATGATCAGCCATGTGATCAGTGCATGATCAGCCACGTGATCAGTGCATGATCAGCCACGTGATCAGTGCATGATCAGCCACGTGATCAGTGCATGATGATCAGCCACGTGATCAGTGCATGATCAGTCACGTGATCAGTGCATGATCAGCCACGTGATCAGTGCATGATCAGCCACGTGATCAGTGCATGATCAGCCATGCGTGATCAGTGCATGTCATGTGCGTGATCATGCATGATCAGTGCATGATCAGTCAGTGCATGATCAGTCACGTGATCAGTGCATGATCAGCCACGTGATCAGTGCATGATCAGTGCGTGTGATCGTGCATGATCAGCCATGTGATCAGTGCATGATCAGCCATCAGTGCATCAGTGCATGATCAGTGCGTGATCAGTGCATGATCAGCCACGTGATCAGTGTGTGATCAGCCACGTGATCAGTGCATGATCAGCCACGTGATCAGTGCATGATCAGCCATGCATGATCAGTGCATGATCAGTGCATGATCAGTGTGTGATCAGTGCATGATCAGCCACGTGATCAGTGCATGATCAGCACGTGATCAGTGCATGATCATCAGTGATCGATCAGTGCATGATCAGCCGTGATCAGTGCATGATCAGCCACGTGATCAGTGCATGATCAGCCACGTGATCAGTGCATGATCAGCCATGATCAGATCAGTGCATGATCAGTGCATGATCAGTGCATGATCAGCACGTGATCAGTGCATGATCAGCCACGTGATCAGTGCATGATCAGTGCATCGTGATCAGTGCATGATCAGCCACGTGATCAGTGCATGATCAGCCACGTGATCAGTGCATGATCAGCCACGTGATCAGTGCATGATCAGATCAGTGCATGATGATCAGTCAGTGCATGATCAGCCACGTGATCAGTGCATGATCAGCCAGATCAGTGCATGATCAGCCATGTGATCAGTGCATCAGCCACGTGATCAGTGCATGATCAGCCACGTGATCAGTGCATGATCAGCCACGTGATCAGTGCATGATCAGCCACGTGATCAGTGCATGATCAGCCACGTGATCAGTGCATGATCAGCCACGTGATCAGTGCATGATCAGTCACGTGATCAGTGCATGATCAGCCACGTGATCAGTGCATGATCAGCCACGTGATCAGTGCATGATCAGCCACGTGATCAGTGCATGATCAGTCACGTGATCAGTGCATGATCAGCCACGTGATCAGTGCATGATCAGCCACGTGATCAGTGCATGATCAGCCACGTGATCAGTGCATGATCAGCCACGTGATCAGTGCATGATCAGCCACGTGATCAGTGCATGATCAGCCACGTGATCAGTGCATGATCAGCCACGTGATCAGTGCATGATCAGTCACGTGTGATCAGTGCATGATCAGTCACGTGATCAGTGCATGATCAGCCATGTGATCAGTGTGTGATCAGTGATCGTGATCAGTGCATCAGTGTGATCAGTGCATGATCAGCCACGTGATCAGTGCATGATCAGTGCATGATCAGCCACGTGATCAGTGCATGATCAGCCACGTGATCAGTGCATGATCAGCCACGTGATCAGTGCATGATCAGCCACGTGATCAGTGCATGATCAGCCACGTGATCAGTGCATGATCAGCCACGTGATCAGTGCATGATCAGCCACGTGATCAGTGCATGATCAGCCACGTGATCAGTGCATGATCAGTCACATCGTGATCAGTGCATGATCAGTCACGTGATCAGTGCATGATCAGCCACGTGATCAGTGCATGATCAGCCACGTGATCAGTGCATGATCAGCCACGTGATCAGTGCATGATCAGTCATCAGTGATCAGTGCATGATCAGCCATGTGATCAGTGCGTGATCAGTGCATGATCAGTGCATGATCAGATCATGATCAGTGCATGATCAGTCATGTGATCAGTGCATGATCAGCAGTGCGTGATCAGTGTGATGAGTGCATGATCAGCACATGATCAGTGCATGATCAGCCACGTGATCAGTGCATGATCAGCCACGTGATCAGTGCATGATCAGCCACGTGATCAGTGCATGATCATGATCAGCCACGTGATCAGTGCATGATCAGTCACGTGATCAGTGTGATCAGCCATGCGTGATCAGTGCATGATCAGCCACGTGATCAGTGCATGATCAGCCACGTGATCAGTGCATGATCAGCCACGTGATCAGTGCATGATCAGCCACGTGATCAGTGCATGATCAGCACGTGATCAGTGCATGATCAGCCACGTGATCAGTGCATGATCAGCCACGTGATCAGTGCATGATCAGCCACGTGATCAGTGCATGATCAGCCACGTGATCAGTGCATGATCAGCCACGTGATCAGTGCATGATCAGCCGTGATCAGTGCATGATCAGCCACGTGATCAGTGTGCATGATCAGCCACGTGATCAGTGCATGATCAGCCACGTGATCAGTGCATGATCAGCCACGTGATCAGTGCATGATCAGCCACGTGATCAGTGCATGATCAGCCAGTGATCAGTGCATGATCAGTCAGTGTGATCAGTGTCATGTGATCAGTCGTGATCAGTCAGTGCATGATCAGTGATCAGATCAGTGCATGATCAGCCATGATCAGTGCATGATCAGCCACGTGATCAGTGCATGATCAGCCACGTGATCAGTGCATGATCAGCCACGTGATCAGTGCATGATCAGCCACGTGATCAGTGCATGATCAGCCACGTGATCAGTGCATGATCAGCCACGTGATCAGTGCATGATCAGTCACGTGATCAGTGCATGATCAGCCACGTGATCAGTGCATGATCAGCCACGTGATCAGTGCATGATGCAGCCAGCGTGATCAGTGCATGATCAGTCACGTGATCAGTGCATGATCAGCCACGTGATCAGTGCATGATCAGTCATGTCATCAGTGATCAGTGTGATCAGTGCATGATCAGCCGTGATCAGTGCATGATCAGTGCATGTGATCAGTGCATGATCAGTCAGTGATCAGTGCATGATCAGCCACGTGATCAGTGCATGATCAGCCACGTGATCAGTGCATGATCAGCCGTGTGATCAGTGCATGATCAGTCACGTGATCAGTGCATGATCAGCCACGTGATCAGTGCATGATCAGCCACGTGATCAGTGCATGATCAGCCACGTGATCAGTGCATGATCAGCCACGTGATCAGTGCATGATCAGCCACGTGATCAGTGCATGATCAGTCAGCATGATCAGTGCATGATCATCCATGTGATCAGTGCAGCCACGTGATCAGTGCATGATCAGTCACGTGATCAGTGCATGATCAGCCACGTGATCAGTGCATGATCAGCCACGTGATCAGTGCATGATCAGCCACGTGATCAGTGCATGATCAGCATGTGATCAGTGCATGATCAGCCACGTGATCAGTGCATGATCAGCCACGTGATCAGTGCATGATCAGCCACGTGATCAGTGCATGATCAGCCACGTGATCAGTGCATGATCAGCCACGTGATCAGTGCATGATCAGCCAGCGATGATCAGTGCATGATCAGCCACGTGATCAGTGCATGATCAGTCACGTGATCAGTGCATGATCAGCCACGTGATCAGTGCATGATCAGTCAGCACGTGATCAGTGCATGATCAGCCACGTGATCAGTGCATGATCAGTCACGTGATCAGTGCATGATCAGCCACGTGATCAGTGCATGATCAGCCACGTGATCAGTGCATGATCAGCCGTGATCAGTGCATGATCAGCCACGTGATCAGTGCATGATCAGCCACGTGATCAGTGCATGATCAGTCACGTGATCAGTGCATGATCAGCCACGTGATCAGTGCATGATCAGCCACGTGATCAGTGCATGATCAGCCACGTGATCAGTGCATGATCAGTCACGTGATCAGTGCATGATCAGCATGTGATCAGTGCATGATCAGCCACGTGATCAGTGCATGATCAGCCACGTGATCAGTGCATGATCAGTGCCACGTGATCAGTGCATGATCAGCCATGTGATCAGTGCATGATCATCCACGTGATCAGTGCATGATCAGCCATGATGATCAGTGCATGATCAGCAGTGCATGATCAGTGCATGATCAGCCACGTGATCAGTGCATGATCAGTCATCATGATCAGTGCATGATCAGTCATGTGATCAGTGCATGATCAGCCACGTGATCAGTGCATGATCAGCCACGTGATCAGTGCATGATCAGCCACGTGATCAGTGCATGATCAGTCAGCGTGATCAGTGCATGATGCATGATCAGCCGTGATCAGTGTGCATGATCAGCCACGTGATCAGTGCATGATCAGCCACGTGATCAGTGCATGATCAGCCATGTGATCAGTGCATGATCAGCCATGTGATCAGTGCATGATCAGCCACGTGTGATCAGTGCATGATCAGCCACGTGATCAGTGCATGATCAGCCACGTGATCAGTGCATGATCAGCCACGTGATCAGTGCATGATCAGCCACGTGATCAGTGCATGATCAGTCATGTGATCAGTGCATGATCAGTCACGTGATCAGTGCATGATCAGCCACGTGATCAGTGCATGATCAGCCACGTGATCAGTGCATGATCAGCCAGCGTGTGATCAGTGCATGATCAGCCATGTGATCAGTGCATGATCAGCCACGTGATCAGTGCATGATCAGCCACGTGATCAGTGCATGATCAGCCACGTGATCAGTGCATGATCAGCCACGTGATCAGTGCATGATCAGCCACGTGATCAGTGCATGATCAGCCGTGTGATCATGATCAGCATGTGATCAGTGCATGTGATCAGTGCATGATCATGCATCATCACGTGATCATCAGTGCATGATCAGCCACGTGATCAGTGCATGATCAGCCACGTGATCAGTGCATGATCAGTCAGCGTGATCAGTGCATGATCAGCCACGTGATCAGTGCATGATCAGTCACGTGATCAGTGCATGATCAGCCACGTGATCAGTGCATGATCAGCCACGTGATCAGTGCATGATCAGCCACGTGATCAGTGCATGATCAGTCACGTGATCAGTGTGATCATCAGCCACGTGATCAGTGCATGATCAGCATGTGATCAGTGCATGATCAGCCACGTGATCAGTGCATGATCAGCCACGTGATCAGTGCATGATCAGCCACGTGATCAGTGCATGATCAGCCACGTGATCAGTGCATGATCAGTCCGTGTGATCAGTGCATGATCAGTGATGATCAGTGCATGATCATGCGTGATCAGTGCATGATCAGCCACGTGATCAGTGTGCATGATCAGTCACGTGATCAGTGCATGATCAGCCACGTGATCAGTGCATGATCAGCGTGATCAGTGCATGATCAGCCACGTGATCAGTGCATGTGCATGATCAGTCGTGATCAGTGCATGATCAGCCACGTGATCAGTGCATGATCAGCCACGTGATCAGTGCATGATCAGTCACGTGATCAGTGCATGATCAGTCAGCGTGATCAGTGCATGATCAGCCACGTGATCAGTGCATGATCAGCCACGTGATCAGTGCATGATCAGTCACGTGATCAGTGCATGATCAGCCACGTGATCAGTGCATGATCAGCCATCGCGTGATCAGTGCATGATCAGCCATGTGATCAGTGCATGATCAGCCATCGTGATCAGTGCATGATCATCAGCCACGTGATCAGTGCATGCATGATCAGTCGCGTGATCAGTGCATGATCAGCCACGTGATCAGTGCATGATCAGCAGTGCGTGATCAGTGCATGATCAGCCACGTGATCAGTGCATGATCAGCCACGTGATCAGTGCATGATCAGTGCATGATCAGTGCATGATCATCCATGTCAGTGCATGATCAGCCACGTGATCAGTGCATGATCAGTCACGTGATCAGTGCATGATCAGCATGTGATCAGTGCATGATCAGCACGTGATCAGTGCATGATCAGCCACGTGATCAGTGCAGATCATCAGCCCATGTGATCAGTGCATGATCAGTGCATGTGATCAGTGTGATCAGTGCATGATCAGCCACGTGATCAGTGCATGATCAGTGCACGTGATCAGTGCATGATCAGCCACGTGATCAGTGCATGATCAGTCACGTGATCATGCATGCATGATCAGTGATCAGTGTGCATGATCAGCCGTGATCAGTGCATGATCAGCCACGTGATCAGTGCATGATCAGCCACGTGATCAGTGCATGATCAGCCACGTGATCAGTGCATGATCAGCCACGTGATCAGTGCATGATGATCAGCCACGTGATCAGTGCATGATCAGCCACGTGATCAGTGCATGATCAGTCACGTGATCAGTGCATGATCAGCCACGTGATCAGTGCATGATCAGCCACGTGATCAGTGCATGATCAGCCACGTGATCAGTGCATGATCAGCCCATGTGATCAGTGCATGATCAGCCACGTGATCAGTGCATGATCAGTCACGTGATCAGTGCATGATCAGCCAGCGTGATCAGTGCATGATCAGCCACGTGATCAGTGCATGATCAGCCATGTGATCAGTGCATGATCAGTGATCATGTGCATGATCAGCAGTCAGTGCATGATCAGCCACGTGATCAGTGCATGATCAGCCACGTGATCAGTGCATGATCAGCCACGTGATCAGTGCATGATCAGCCATGTGATCAGTGCATGATCAGCCACGTGATCAGTGCATGATCAGCAGCACGTGATCAGTGCATGATCAGCCACGTGATCAGTGCATGATCAGCCACGTGATCAGTGCATGATCAGCCACGTGATCAGTGCATGATCAGCCACGTGATCAGTGCATGATCAGCCACGTGATCAGTGCATGATCAGTCAGTCAGTGATCAGTGCATGATCAGTGCACGTGATCAGTGCATGATCAGCCACGTGATCAGTGCATGATCAGTCACGTGATCAGTGCATGATCAGCCGATCATGATCAGTGCATGATCAGTCATCAGTGTGATCAGTGCATGATCAGCCATGTGATCAGTGCATGATCAGCAGCACGTGATCAGTGCATGATCAGTCACGTGATCAGTGCATGATCAGCCACGTGTGATCAGTGCATGATCAGCCACGTGATCAGTGCATGATCAGCCACGTGATCAGTGCATGATCAGCCACGTGATCAGTGCATGATCAGCCACGTGATCAGTGCATGATCAGCCATGTGATCAGTGCATGATCAGCCACGTGATCAGTGCATGATGATCAGTCACGTGATCAGTGCATGATCAGCCATGTGATCAGTGCATGATCAGCACGTGTGATCAGTGCATGATCAGCCACGTGATCAGTGCATGATCAGCCACGTGATCAGTGCATGATCAGCCACGTGATCAGTGCATGATCAGCCACGTGATCAGTGCATGATCAGCCATGTGATCAGTGCATGATCAGCCACGTGATCAGTGCATGATCAGCCACGTGATCAGTGCATGATCAGCCATGTGATCAGTGCATGATCAGCCATGATCGTGATCATGATCAGTGCATGATCAGTCATGATGATCAGTGATCATGCATGATCAGCCACGTGATCAGTGCATGATCAGCCACGTGATCAGTGCATGATCAGCCACGTGATCAGTGCATGATCATCAGATCAGTCATGTGATCAGTGCATGATCAGCCACGTGATCAGTGCATGATCAGCCATGTGATCAGTGCATGATCATCACGTGATCAGTGCATGATCAGCCGTGTGATCAGTGCATGATCAGCCACGTGATCAGTGCATGATCAGCCACGTGATCAGTGCATGATCAGTCATGATCAGTGCATGATCAGCCACGTGATCAGTGCATGATCAGCCACGTGATCAGTGCATGATCAGCCACGTGATCAGTGCATGATCAGCCACGTGATCAGTGCATGATCAGCCACGTGTGATCAGTGCATGATCAGTCACGTGATCAGTGCATGATCAGCCACGTGATCAGTGCATGATCAGCCACGTGATCAGTGCATGATCAGCCACGTGATCAGTGCATGATCAGCCACGTGATCAGTGCATGATCAGCCAGTGATCAGTCAGTGCATGATCAGCAGCGTGATCAGTGCATGATCAGCCACGTGATCAGTGCATGATCAGCCACGTGATCAGTGCATGATCAGCCACGTGATCAGTGCATGATCAGCCACGTGATCAGTGCATGATCAGCCACGTGATCAGTGCATGATCAGCCACGTGATCAGTGCATGATCAGTGCATGTGATCAGTGCATGATCAGCCACGTGATCAGTGCATGATCAGTCACGTGTGATCAGTGCATGATCAGTCACGTGATCAGTGATCATGATCAGTGATCAGTGCACGTGATCAGTGCATGATCAGCCATGTGATCAGTGATCATGATCAGCCACGTGATCAGTGCATGATCAGCAGCCACGTGATCAGTGCATGATCAGCCACGTGATCATGCATGATCAGCCACGTGATCAGTGCATGATCAGCCACGTGATCAGTGCATGATCAGCCACGTGATCAGTGCATGATCAGTGATCGTGATCAGTGCATGATCAGCCACGTGATCAGTGCATGAGCCAGCGTGATCAGTGCATGATCAGTGCGTGATCAGTGCATGATCAGCCACGTGATCAGTGCATGATCAGCCACGTGATCAGTGCATGATCAGCCACGTGATCAGTGCATGATCAGCCACGTGATCAGTGCATGATCAGTGCGTGATCAGTGCATGATCAGTGATCAGTGCATGATCAGCCACGTGATCAGTGCATGATCAGCCACGTGATCAGTGCATGATCAGCCACGTGATCAGTGCATGATCAGCCACGTGATCAGTGCATGATCAGCCACGTGATCAGTGCATGATCAGCCACGTGATCAGTGCATGATCAGCCACGTGATCAGTGCATGATCAGCCACGTGATCAGTGCATGATCAGCCGTGATCAGTGTGATGATCAGCAGCGCGTGATCAGTGCATGATCAGCCACGTGATCAGTGCATGATCAGCCACGTGATCAGTGCATGATCAGCCACGATCAGTGCATGATCAGCCCACGTGATCAGTGCATGATCAGCCACGTGATCAGTGCATGATCAGCCACGTGATCAGTGCATGATCAGCCACGTGATCAGTGCATGATCAGCCACGTGATCAGTGCATGATCAGCCGTGATCAGTGCATGATCAGCCACGTGATCAGTGCATGATCAGCCACGTGATCAGTGCATGATCAGCCACGTGATCAGTGCATGATCAGCCACGTGATGATCAGTGCATGATCAGCCATGTGATCAGTGCATGATCAGCCCACGTGATCAGTGCATGATCAGTCGTGATCAGTGCATGATCAGTGCGTGTGATCAGTGCATGATCAGCAGCCACGTGATCAGTGCATGATCAGCCAGCGTGATCAGTGCATGATCAGCCACGTGATCAGTGCATGATCAGCCACGTGATCAGTGCATGATCAGCCACGTGATCAGTGCATGATCAGTGCGTGATCAGTGTGATCAGTGCATGATCAGCACGTGATCAGTGCATGATCAGCCACGTGATCAGTGCATGATCAGCCAGCGTGATCAGTGCATGATCAGCCACGTGATCAGTGCATGATCAGCCCGTGATCAGTGCATGATCAGCCACGTGATCAGTGCATGATCAGTCATGTGATCAGTGCATGATCAGCCGTGATCAGTGCATGATCAGCCACGTGATCAGTGCATGATCAGCCACGTGATCAGTGCATGATCATGATCGTGATCAGTGCATGCATCAGTCACGTGATCAGTCAGTGCATGATCAGCCACGTGATCAGTGCATGATCAGCCACGTGATCAGTGCATGATCAGCCACGTGATCAGTGATCAGTGCATGATCAGCATCATGTGATCAGTGCATGTGATCAGTGCATGTGATCAGTGCATGTGCATGAGCCACGCGTGATCAGTGCATGATCAGCCACGTGATCAGTGCATGATCAGCCATGATCAGTGCATGATCAGCCACGTGATCAGTGCATGATCAGCCACGTGTGATCAGTGCATGATCAGCCACGTGATCAGTGCATGATCAGCCACGTGATCAGTGCATGATCAGCCGTGTGATCAGTGCATGATCAGCCACGTGATCAGTGCATGATCAGCCAGTGTGATCAGTGCATGATCAGTGCATGATCAGTGATGATCAGTGCAGTGCATGATCAGATCAGTGCATGATCAGTGCATGATCAGTGCATGATCAGATCAGTCAGCATGATCAGTGCATGATCAGTGTGATCAGTGCATGATCAGCCACGTGATCAGTGCATGATCAGCCACGTGATCAGTGCATGATCAGTCACGTGATCAGTGCATGATCAGCCATGTGATCAGTGCATGATCAGTCAGCCATGTGATCAGTGCATGATCAGCCGTGTGATCAGTGCATGATCAGCCACGTGATCAGTGCATGATCAGCCACGTGATCAGTGCATGATCAGCCACGTGATCAGTGCATGATCAGTGATCAGATGATCAGCATGTGCAGTCATCATTGATCAGTGTGATCAGTGCATGTGATCAGTGCATGATCAGTGCGTGATCAGTGCATGATCAGCCACGTGATCAGTGCATGATCAGCCACGTGATCAGTGCATGATCAGCATGATCAGTGCATGATCAGCCATGTGATCATCATGCATGATCAGCCACGTGATCAGTGCATGATCAGCCACGTGATCAGTGCATGATCAGCCACGTGATCAGTGCATGATCAGGCATGTGATCAGTGCATGATCAGCCACGTGATCAGTGCATGATCAGCCAGTGTGTGATCAGTGCATGATCAGCCACGTGATCAGTGCATGATCAGCCACGTGATCAGTGCATGATCAGCATGTGATCAGTGCATGATGATCAGCCGTGATGATGATGCATGCATCAGCCACGTGATCAGTGCGCATGATCAGCCACGTGATCAGTGCATGATCAGCCACGTGATCAGTGCATGATCAGCCACGTGATCAGTGCATGATCAGCAGCGTGATCAGTGCATGATCAGCCACGTGATCAGTGCATGATCAGCCACGTGATCAGTGCATGATCAGCCACGTGATCAGTGCATGATCAGCCACGTGATCAGTGCATGATCAGCCATCATGATCAGTGCATGCATGATCAGCCACGTGATCAGTGCATGATCAGCACGTGATCAGTGCATGATCAGCCACGTGATCAGTGCATGATCAGCCACGTGATCAGTGCATGATCAGCCACGTGATCAGTGCATGATCAGCCACGTGATCAGTGCATGATCAGCCAGCGTGATCAGTGCATGATCAGCCACGTGATCAGTGCATGATCAGCCATGATCAGTGCAGTCATCAGTGCATGATCAGTGCATGATCAGTGCATGATCAGTCACGTGATCAGTGCATGATCAGCCACGTGATCAGTGCATGATCAGTCGTGATCAGTGCATGATCAGCATGTGATCAGTGCATGATCAGCCACGTGATCAGTGCATGATCAGCCACGTGATCAGTGCATGATCAGCCACGTGATCAGTGCATGATCAGCCACGTGATCAGTGCATGATCAGCCACGTGATCAGTGCATGATCAGCCACGTGATCAGTGCATGATCAGCCATCAGATCAGTGTGCATCAGCCACGTGATCAGTGCATGATCAGCCACGTGATCAGTGCATGATCAGCCACGTGATCAGTGCATGATCAGCCACGTGATCAGTGCATGATCAGCCACGTGATCAGTGCATGATCAGCCACGTGATCAGTGCATGATCAGCACGTGATCAGTGCATGATCAGCCACGTGATCAGTGCATGATCAGCCACGTGATCAGTGCATGATCAGCCACGTGATCAGTGCATGATCAGGCCACGTGATCAGTGCATGATCAGCCATGTGATCAGTGCATGATCAGCCACGTGATCAGTGCATGATCAGTGCATGTGATCAGTGATCAGTGCATGATCAGTCACGTGATCAGTGCATGATCAGCCACGTGATCAGTGCATGATCAGCCACGTGATCAGTGCATGATCAGCCAGTGATCAGTGCATGATCAGCCACGTGATCAGTGCATGATCAGTCACGTGATCAGTGCATGATCAGCCATGTGATCAGTGCATGATCAGCCACGTGATCAGTGCATGATCAGTCACGTGATCAGTGCATGATCAGCCACGTGATCAGTGCATGATCAGCAGCCGTGATCAGTGCATGATCAGCAGCGTGATCAGTGCATGATCAGCCACGTGATCAGTGCATGATCAGCCACGTGATCAGTGCATGATCAGTCACGTGATCAGTGCATGATCAGCCACGTGATCAGTGCATGATCAGCCACGTGATCAGTGCATGATCAGCACGTGATCAGTGCATGATCAGCCACGTGATCAGTGCATGATCAGCCACGTGATCAGTGCATGATCAGCCACGTGATCAGTGCATGATCAGCCACGTGATCAGTGCATGATGATCAGCCAGTGATCAGTGCATGATCAGCCACGTGATCAGTGCATGATCAGCCACGTGATCAGTGCATGATCAGCATGTGATCAGTGCCAGATCAGCCGTGATGATCAGTGCATGATCATCATGTCATGTGATCAGTGCATGATCAGCCAGTGATCAGTGCATGATCAGCCACGTGATCAGTGCATGATCAGCCACGTGATCAGTGCATGATCAGCCCGTGATCAGTGCATGATCAGTCACGTGATCAGTGCATGATCAGCCATGATCGTGATCAGTGCATGATCAGCCACGTGATCAGTGCATGATCAGCCACGTGATCAGTGCATGATCAGCCACGTGATCAGTGCATGATCAGCCACGTGATCAGTGCATGATCAGCACGTGATCAGTGCATGATCAGCCACGTGATCAGTGCATGATCAGCCATGTGATCAGTGCATGATCAGCCACGTGATCAGTGCATGATCAGCCACGTGATCAGTGCATGATCAGCCACGTGATCAGTGCATGATCAGCATGTGATCAGTGCATGATCAGCCACGTGATCAGTGCATGATCAGCCACGTGATCAGTGCATGATCAGCCATGTGATCAGTGCATGCATGATCAGAGCAGATCAGTGCATGATCAGCATGCGTGATCAGTGCATGATCAGTCAGCACGTGATCAGTGTGCATGATCAGCCACGTGATCAGTGCATGATCATCACGTGATGATCAGTGCATGATCAGTGCACGTGATCATGCATGATGTCACGTGATCAGTGCATGATCAGCCACGTGATCAGTGCATGATCAGCCACGTGATCAGTGCATGATCAGCCACGTGATCAGTGCATGATCAGCCATGTGATCAGTGCATGATCAGCACGTGATCAGTGCATGATCAGCCCACGTGATCAGTGCATGATCAGCCACGTGATCAGTGCATGATCAGCCACGTGATCAGTGCATGATCAGCCATCAGTGCATGATCAGCCGTGATCAGTGCATGATCAGCCACGTGATCAGTGCATGATCAGCCATGTGATCAGTGCATGATCAGCCACGTGTGATCAGTGCATGATCAGCCACGTGATCAGTGCATGATCAGCCACGTGATCAGTGCATGATCAGCCACGTGATCAGTGCATGATCAGCCATGTCGTGATCAGTGCATGATCAGCCACGTGATCAGTGCATGATCAGTCGTGTGATCAGTGCATGATCAGCCACGTGATCAGTGCATGATCAGCCACGTGATCAGTGCATGATCAGTCGCGTGATCATCAGTGCATGATCAGCCATGTGATCAGTGCATGATCAGCCACGTGTGATCAGTGCATGATCAGCAGCGTGATCAGTGCATGATCAGTCCACGTGATCAGTGCATGATCAGTCATGTGATCAGTGCATGATCAGCCACGTGATCAGTGCATGATCAGCCACGTGATCAGTGCATGATCAGCCATGATCAGTGCATGATCAGCCACGTGATCAGTGCATGATCAGCCACGTGATCATGTGCATGATCAGTGCATGTGCAGTGTGTGATCAGTGCATGATCGGTGTATGTGATCAGTGCGATCAGCCATGATCAGTGCATGATCAGTCATGTGATCAGTGCATGATCAGCCACGTGATCAGTGCATGATCAGCCACGTGATCAGTGCATGATCAGTCGTGATCAGTGCATGATCAGCATGTGATCAGTGCATGATCAGCCACGTGATCAGTGCATGATCAGCCACGTGATCAGTGCATGATCAGCCCGTGATCAGTGCATGATCCATGCGTGATCAGTGCATGATCAGCCACGTGATCAGTGCATGATCAGCCAGTGATCATGCATGATCAGCCGATGTGATGATCAGTGCATGATCATCAGCCATGATGATCAGTGTGATCATCATGCATGATCAGCCACGTGATCAGTGCATGATCAGCCACGTGATCAGTGCATGATCAGCCACGTGATCAGTGCATGCACAGTCACGTGATCAGTGCATGATCAGCATGATCAGTGCATGGTCAGCCACGTGATCATCAGTGCATGATCAGCCGTGATCAGTGCATGATCAGGTGATCAGTGCATGATCAGCCACGTGATCAGTGCATGATCAGCCACGTGATCAGTGCATAGTCACGTGATCAGTGCATGATCAGTCACGTGATCAGTGCATGATCAGCCACGTGATCAGTGCATGATCAGCCACGTGATCAGTGCATGATCAGCCACGTGATCAGTGCATGATCACATCAGCGCGTGATCAGTGCATGATCAGCCACGTGATCATCAGTGCATGATCAGCCATGTGATCGGTGCATGATCAGCCCACGTGATCAGTGCATGATCAGCCACGTGATCAGTGCATGATCAGCCACGTGATCAGTGCATGATCAGTCCGTGATCAGTGCATGATCAGCCACATGATCAGTGCATGATCGGTCACGTGATCAGTGCATGATCAGCCACGTGATCAGTGCATAGATGACCAGGGCCTGATGAGCTGCCTGATTCCTGTCTGCTGTGATCAGCATGTGACAATTGCCAGCTGAGCTGCGTGATTCCTGCCTGCTCATCTGCAGTGACAATTGCCAGCTGAGCCGTCTGATTCCTGCCTATTCAGCTGCATGATTGCCAGCTGAGCAGTGATTCATCAGCTGTGATCCATGCATTATTGCTCTGCTGTTGTTCATTGTACCTGCTCAGCTCTTGATCATTGCATGCCTCAGAGGCGTGATCAGTGCATGATCAGCCACGTCAGTTCATGATCAATCACATGATCAGTGCCATTCAGACACGTGATCACTGCCTGCTAAGTCACGTGATCAGTGCATGATCTGCCATGTGATCAGTGCGCTGATCAGGCG